>NC_139698.1:172500-175000 GCF_964188405.1 Protomyctophum parallelum | reverse complement strand
CCTTTCTGTGGTGAAAGAAATGCGAAATGCAACTCCTTTCCTTTCCAACATGCTGGAAGGCAGCGCATTCAGGAGAATTGCTTTTCTTTTATACCAAGTCTCCTGAACTTGAACATATTTTTTTGAAATCCACTAGCTAAAGAGTGCTGGGTTGTGCCCCCAAAAAAGCTGATCTACAAGCTCTCAACGTGTCGCGGTGCGACGCGTTGTGAGCTTGTAGATCTGCTATTTTCGCTGTTTTTGTCCAAAAGTGCCCTCTTACGGGATTTGAGCCCCTGCCCCTCTAACACTCTCTGCATGTCCCTGGGGTATGCAGGAAGCATGTTCATGACGTCTAGATATTAGATCTATAGGACATTTATTATGATATCTCTGCTGTCGGGGAGAAACCAACTCCAAAATGTTCATTAAAAAAAACTATTTTAGATAATGCACACTGCCTCATCAAAATTGATATTGTGACTTTATATATTGTCAATTACTATTCCCGACAGTGACGATAGATACATTATTTGGTAACACTTTACAATAATATGGCCATTAGCAGTCATTAGCATGACTCATTAAAGGGGCATTTCAAACATGTGAGATGCTCGATTCATACTTTGATTTTATCAGACACGCCCCCTCAATTACAAACACTAATTGTAATTTCAAACTCAAATTTGAATACCATGATGGATTCATCTAAAACATCCGTCCTTGGTTCAGGTGACTGAATACTGTAACACGTCTGCAGGGGCCATGCATTTTCTTTCTATAAACAAATAAAAAGGTATAATTGAAAAAACACAGCCCCCGACACCCAAACTATAGCCTAGTTAAAATAGCCGATCTACAAGCTCACAACATGTGGCTTCGCGCCGCATTGTGAGCTTGTAGATTGGCTATTTTCACTACTACCTAAACACTACATTTATGGAATTTTTTTGATTTTCTTTCTTTGATTTATTCATGACATTACTTTTAAAAAAAAAATTTAATTCATGAAACTTTTTGCTTTTTTGAGATTTTCTTTCTTTTTAATGTCCTGAAATTGTAATAATTAAAAACAAAATGTAGTAAACAAAACATAAAGGGACCCATAACAATGTGTCCATGACCCACAAATGGGTCCCGACCCCCTATTTGGGAAACAGTGTTCTAAAGAACAAGTCTAAAATTCTAAATTTAAGGAAACACAGACATTTTGATCTGTAAGGGCAAACCTTACTGTATACAGTATACAAAAACCAATTGCAATGCTTAATATAATATTCAAATAGTGAAATCTTACCTGAAATAGGTTCAAAAGTAGGTCAACTTCATTACGCTTGCATAATGCATGGCTGCCAAATGAACTACTTTTCTGCAGTGCATTTGGTGCAACAGATAAACCACAACTAGACCCAAGCAGAATGTATTAGTAGAGACGATCCATGTTCTCTGTTACAGTGGAACTGATTTATTCTGATATTTGTCTCCTCAGCTCTCCAGACTGAATCACACAACACAACAGGTAAACAAAGAACACATTATTACTTGCGCAAGCAGAGGTTGGTTGGTTGGTTGGTTGGTTGGTTAGATGTTCATAAAACTTTCACTTATATATGTTTATTTTGATTTATTTTTAAATAGCTAAAATAGCCGATCTACATGTGATGCGATGTTGCGATGCGTTACAGAAACCAAAACTTACAAGCCCTAATAGATAGGAAAATAGTAGATCCACAAGCTCACGTTGTGGGCTTGTGGATCTACTATTTTCACTGTCTTACTTTATTGCGTTGTGTGTTTGTAGATCGGATATATAGGAACAAGCAGGGAAAAAAGTTGAAATATGGAAATAAGAGGTTAACGATATATCCCAGGTGTGGTATTGACGATAATAAACACAGACATTCATAAATGAACTTCACGCATAACTGTCGATAGAACTGTTGCTTTTTCCTCTTATTGTGTGATGATATCCCAACAACTGCTTCCTGTGCCTCAGTGTTCAACAGCGCGTGTGACAGCGAAGAGTTCCTGTGTCAAAACAAAATATGTGTCCCCAAGAGCTTTGTGTGCGACCATGACGACGACTGTGGTGACGGCTCAGATGAGCCCAAGGAGTGTGGTGAGTGGACGCTTCTCATACTGAATGAATATGGATATGAATTAATTTGGTCTCAGACGGATAGGAAAATATGTTGTGCCTAATGCGAGATCCTGTTAAAACGTTTCAAACATATTCACAATGTCAAGCTCTACTTCCTGTTCCTTCCAGAGTATCCACCATGTGACTCCAACCAGTTCCGCTGTGCCAACGGCCGCTGTCTCATCCAGAGAGCGTGGGAGTGTGACGGAGAGCTCGACTGTCAAGACCGTTCAGATGAAGCTCCAAAGAATACTCGCTGCAAAGACCCAAGTAAGAAACGCACACGCACGTATACACGCACACGCACGCACACACACACACACACACACACACACACACACACACACACACACACACACACACACACAGTCACACACACAC
>NC_139698.1:102500-170000 GCF_964188405.1 Protomyctophum parallelum | reverse complement strand
AACCTGTCGACATCAGTATCAGTGGGTAACACCCTTCGCTACGAAGCCCAGATCGTCCCAGATCCCTCTTACAAACTGCTGCGTACGACAGTACTACACAGTAGACCTAGTACTGAAGCTAAGAAGGCTTTCAGGAAATTGTTTTGCTTCTAAGTTCATTCATCCAGGAGGTGTTTTCCCGAAGCCAGATAAGAAGACTCGTAATGCTGTGCTCTTGAGAACCAACTTAAGTAGTGCTTTCTGAAAGCAGTTAGGTAGCAGCACGTAATGCTGTGCAGTTGAGAACCAGCTGCTATACTACTGAAGATACTGCATAAACTCAAAACCTTTTGGGGAAACAGGTTTTCTGCTATACGCAGTACCTTATAGGAGGCCTGAGTCTGACGTCTCTCTGAGTTGGTTATTTTAATTCATTTATGAATCTTTTTGTTGTCTCTTATTGTCAATCTCTTTGTAACTGTTATTTGTGTCTATTTTAACTCATTCAGGACGAGAACCACTTTTGGTGTTTTAAGCATAATTTTTAACTTCTATTGAAAAATAGCAGATCTATAAGCTCATAGCGTGGCACCGAGTGCCGCGCTAAGACATTGTAGATCTGCTATTCTTGAAAAATCATGAAAATCTGGCGCACATCTTTGAATATTATTTGAGAGCGAACATTTTGAAGTCATATCTTTGCTTCTGGGGGGGGGGGGGGTGTCCCTGGAACAACATATTTTCAGATGCGGTTCGGCGGCCAATAACATATAATTGTTGCGGTCCTTGACATGAAGTAATTTGAAAACCACTGAAAACTGTCATGATTTTAAAGAATCTGGTCTCAGTCCTAAATGGGTTAACATACATAGATACAGAGTTTGGTTTTATTTGCATTATCTATTGTTGTATTGGCCTATTGTTTGTTTGTCTGATGTCACATGGCAGGAACAGGTATCTGTTTCTTTCTGTACTAATATTGTGTGTTATTGGTCTAATACAATCTACGGTTGTGAATTATCATTCTTGGTAACTAACTCTAATATTTACATTGCTTTCTCATCTCTACTGTATGTAGTTTTATAAATGATGCATGAATGTTCATGAATATGTTCTGTCTCTCCCAAACAAACAAATTAAGCATTGCATTTTACGCTAAATAAATGTGATTTTCTCTAGATATGGAGCCCTTCCTCATCTTCATCACCTCCAACGATCTGAATAAGATGAACTTGAACGGCTCCAACCACACTGTGCTCAAAGAGGTGAAAACCATTGAACATACTGTAACAACACATCCTATACACGCTTACATCCACCAACCATAACACATTTGAGCCCCTAATGAACTGCATAGACGATATTAAAACCTGGATGGATGAAAACCTCTTATATCTCAATAACAATAAAAGGGAAATCATCATCTTTGGACAACGCTCCAGTGGCTCCACCCCTCCTGTCAACAACCTCGGCCCCCTCACTTCCAATATCAACACAGGCGCAAAAGAATCTTGCTGTTATTTTCGATAATATTTTTAAATTTGACAAGCAGATAAGCTCTGTTGTCAAAACAAGCTTTTATCACCTACGCCTCCTCGCCAAGGTTAAACCCTGCCTCCCCCTCAAACAATTCACTCCTTCATCTCCTCAAGGCTGGACTATTGTACTAATACTATGGCATCAACCAATCCTCACTCCGAAGACTCCAATTAGTCCAAAATGCTGCTGTCCGCCTTCTCACCGGACCTACAAAGTTTGACCACATCACACCAGTCCTGATATCACGCCATTGGCTCCCGATAAAACAAATAATTGATTTTAAGATCCTACTTTTTTTCAGGACAGGAACCCCTTTTGGTGTTTCTAAGGATTATGTTATACTTTAGCTATTGAATAGCAGATCTACAAGCTCATACCGCTACAAGTTTGTAGATCTGCTATTTTTTTTTAATCGTGAAAATGTGGCACAAATCTTGAATATATTGTGGGCGCCACTGAACAACGATAGGCAGGAGACACAGCAAGGTTTGCCTACTCATTTATTGAGCATTTATTGAGAGGATTATGTTAAAGTTCAAATCAGATCCAGCACACACACTTGGTTAACTTATAGGTTCTTCCTATTTCCAGGGCAAAACAGTCTATAATTCCTTTCACTCCTACTCCTATTTTCTTTTTTGTTGTCATGTTTATTTTATTCATGTGGTAGCTCAGATAACCATGGTCATAAAGTAAAACATGCATTAGATAGTTTTCTTGTACTAGGAAGGGTCGGGGAAGGGTTTGAAATTGTTCAGTTAGGGAATGTATTTAACTTGCATTTTACAACTGTATGTAAATGAAATGTCAAAAGCAAATAAAAGATAATAATATAAAAAAAAAAAAGGAGTGAAAGAGAATGAGGCGGAGCGTTCATCTGTTTCCTACCTTTCGAACATTACGCGCGCAGCGTGGCTGTTGCGTAATTGCTCTGATTGAGGAGGAAGACGGTGATACGTGTGGTCAATCATGTGACCCAGGGCGGGTCGCTGTCTTCTGAGCTGGGCTCCGCCTCTGACGCTCCACTGACTCTCGTTGGGGTGGCGCTCTGACGGCCTGCTGTCATGTGACATCCCACAATATATTCTTTCACAGTGAATGTTTTTAACTCATACCTTTGCTTCTGGGAGGACCCTGGAACTACATACTTTCAGATGGGGGTCCTTGCCATGAAAAAGGTTGAGCACCACTGAGAGACACTGAGAGGTCTATAAGGTCTAAATGGGTTAAATCTCTTGCCCTGTATGGCTGAACGAATACAGCGCTACAACCCTCCCAGAGCTCTGAGGTCTGCTGACCAATCACTGCTGACCGTGCCAACCACCTGAACCCTCAGAACAAGAGGTGACCGCGCTTTAGCGGCGGCGGCCCCAGAGCTGTGGAACAACCCCCCCCCCCCCCCCCCCCCCTTTATTAGAGCTGCCCAATCCATCGAGGTCAGGAGATTATTAAATCCTCACTTAACCCATTCTGACCTGAGATCAGATTCATACGAGGTTTCCACTGGGACACACACTGGTCTGATGAACCCATTCTGACCTGAGATCAGATTCTAAAAAATGTCAGTCGTTCTTCGATTTAAAAAAAAATAGCAGACCTACAAGCTCGTAGCGCGCCACTCGGTGGCGCGCTATGAGCTTGTAGATCTGCTATTTTTCAATAGCTAAAGCATAACATGATGCTAACACCAAAATGGGTTCCCGTTCAGAATGGGTTAAAACGTACTTTAATGTAATATATATATTCCTATATTGTCCATGTATCATGTTTGCCTCATTTGCCATATATCTGGTTCTACTTGATGTAAATTGCTTTAAATGTTATTTGCTCTAAATGTTTTTTCTTTCCTGTGAAGCACTTTGGTCAATTTCGGTTGTGTTAAATGTGCTATAAATAAAGGATGATTTGATTTGATACAATTCACACACTGCTTTTGACATGTCGGAATGTATTCGACCTGTCAGAGACTAACTGCTAACTAACTAACTAACTGCTGTGCTGTGACAGGACGTGAATGGAGCGACGGCTCTGGACTTTGACTACGAGCAGCAGATGGTCTATTGGACAGAAGGGTTCTCATCAGATCTCCCCACCAAGACGATCAGTCGTATGCACATCGATGGCAGTGACGTCCAGGTCAGTGTGACAAATACACAGATGGGAAGTGAAATAATGTCAGAAAATGGTTATACTTGTATTCAAAATGCTTTGTAATATCACTGTTGTTAAACAGTGTGGTGGTAACTAAGTATTTTTACTCAAGTACTGTACATATTAAACACTGTAAGGTATACGTGTAATTTCCCAAGTATTTATATTTCCTAATACATACATACTGGCCTGGTACTCCAAAGACGTAATATTGTACTTTTGACTATAAGCTCACACCGCGTCGCATCAGGACACGTTGTGATGCTTGTAGATCAGCTATTTTCACTACCATTGATATTGTTTTGAAGGTGGTGGTGGATTGGGCCGGATGGGGGAGTGGGGGGGGGGGGTGTCTAAATACAGCAATGCATTGATACAACTTCTTTATGTACACATTATACAGTATATACAAGTCCGCCAGTACTTTAGCTCAAGTACACGTTTATAGAGAAATGTATACTTGCTATACGTATACTCAACTACGTATCTACAGTATACGTAGTTGAGTATCTATTCTTTGACTCAAGTATACTGGGCTTGAGTACTTTGTCCACCACTGGTTACTAGTTACTTTGTAGATTTAGATTGTTATGATGTTATAAATAATAACATTCATTATTGAAAATATTCAACATAGTTAGAAAATAGCAGATCTACAAGCTCACAACGCATCATGTCACAATGCATTGTGAGCTTTATAGCATGTATAGACCTGCTATTTTCAAAAAGCCAAATTATGAAATAAGGCTTAAGTGCTGAGAGTTGTGCAAACAAGCAGAAAGGTTGAGTAGACAATATGCTCTTTTTACAATATCCTGTGATATTAATATGTTGAACAAATGACTTACAAATAGAACAATAAAACGTGGTGAGCACTGCGTGAAAAGAGGAGTTAACGGGCAATTACGGGAACTGTATTTTGCCCGTAAACCTCAAGTTTAGCAGCATATACATGTAATATATACGGTAATATACAGGTGTGATGGTACAATACGGGAGTTTATGGGAGTTTGTTGGAAAGATTAACGGGAGTTTCCTGTAATATACACATCCGTATTCCAAGCTTTTTGCACAGTGGAGTATATCCAGAGTGAATGTATGTCTCATTGACAGGTCCTCCACACGTCACTCAGTGCACCATGGGCTCTGGCTGTTGATTGGGTGGGAGGAAACCTCTACTGGAGTGACACTGTGCAGCACACCATAGAGGTGTCCAAACTAAACGGGGCGTACCGAACAGTCCTGGTCAACACCGGCCTGGAGAAGCCACTCTCCATAGCTGTGGATGTACGCTACGGGTAAGTGTACTGTGGTGTGGTGATCATGAACCTTACACTGACTTTATCAACCGTCCTGTGAAACACTACAGATACAAGAAGACTGGATTTACATCTGAAAGCTAAACGGATGACATTGCATCATGTTTATTTGTTGTACCTCTTGGCAGCACTGTTCATTTTGACTGCAAATTCTGATCTTAGTCTTTTGAATAACACCATTTAGTTTTAGTCCTATTTTAGTCTTCTGAAATTGTTTAGTCTTAGTCGACTAAATATCAAAATCTTGTGGTCTTTTATTATTTTAATCTTAGTCTTAGTCTTAATGCAGTTTACATTTTTAAAGATTTAGTCTTAGTCTTTTGAACAACACAGCATTTTGTTTTAGTCCTATTTTAGTCATCTGAGTCCTATTTTAGTTTACTACACAACATAATTAACAGTCTTGCAGATCTAGTTAAATAAGTCACATTAGTTATTTTTTTGTATAAGACTAGGATGTATCACATGAGTATGAGTATATATATCCGATCTACAAGCTCACACAACGCGTCTCACAGAGACATGTTGTGTGAGCTTGTGGATCAGCTATTTTTGGTGTATGTTCCCCCCAGAATAGGGATGCTGAAGTTCAAGTGTTTAAAGTAAACGTCAAGTATGAAGTTATTTGCATGGTTTACGTACCGTAAAATGACATAAAGGTTGACGAAAACGTTATTTTGCCGATCGAGGTGCACTGGGACAAAAATGTTTGAGAACCACTGCTGTACAGACAGTACTGTATGTGTGATTTGTTGTGAACAGTGACCTGACACAGTGTCTCCTCTGACAGCTACTTGTACTGGGCAGACCGGGGCAGCAACCCCCCCCACATAGAGAGGATAGGGATGGACGGCACCAACAGGAGCATCATAATGGATGTGATCACCAGGCCCTTTGGCCTGACGTTAGACTACATCAATGATCACATATACTGGAGCACGGGGGGGGGGAGCATTGAGTTTGCCAACCTGGATGGAACCAACAGACACACAGGTTACACGCACGCACGCACACACACACACACACACACACACACACACACACACACACACACACACACGCACGCACGCACACACACACATTTTCACTTTGTAAGAGACCACACCTTCGCTCAAGTTCAACCATTTATTGGTAAATTGAATGATGAAATGGGGGGGAGGAGGGGAACCCGGGATGGGTGAGACTCAGGATGGGGGTGTGGTCTCGGGAGAGGACGCCGTGTATGTATGCGCGCTCGGAGAGCGGGCGTCTGCTCCGGAACTGCCCCAAAAAGAGCTGGCTGGGAGACGAGTGCGGGACTGGAGGAAGGGACGCGAGTGAGGATCCTCGAGAAGGGGGAGAGGGTTTATAGGCGGCCTAGGTGGAGATGGGCGTTTTGGACGTCTGAGATGTTGGTCCTGATGTAGGACTGGTAGGCCTGGGAGGACCAGCGGCCGAGGATTCGGATGAGGTGGTCCGAGAGGCCTCGCCTAGACGCGGTGGTGGCTGCGCCGATGCGGAACGAGTGGCCGGAGTAGAGCTGGGAGGGAAGGCCGGACAGAGCGAGGATTCGGCGGAGGTGCTTGTGGAACCAGGAGCGGGTGGCGATGGAACCCGTCTCTGTGGTGAACAGGGGGTCGTGTGGTGAGGCGTTGAGGGAGCGTCTCGTGGAGACGTAGCGGAGAATGGCTTCGTAGGGGCTGAGAGGGGGATCTGTACGGAAGAGGTGGATTGCTGAGGAACGCCCGAGCTGGTCTGTCTTGCTGTGTTTGAGGGTGAAAGTGAGGGAGTCGGAGGAGTGGAAGGTGATGTCGGAGAGGCTAGGATGACGGGAAGGGTCGTAACGGGCGGAGGAGGATGTGAACTCTGCGCAGCGCAGGAACCCCAAGAAGGCGAGGAGGAACATGCATTCTAGGGTTACGGTAGGTCCATTGACGCACGTGCCAGCGTGCTTGTGGGGGGGGGGGGGGGAGGAGAGAGGGAGGAGGGGGAGGAGGGGGAGGAAGGGGGGTTTGTAGCAGGCGATGCGTGCGCCGGCCGGCGTGTGTGTGAGGGAGGGGGGAGGGGGAAGTGGGCCGGGCACGTGCCTGTTGTTGCTGCCGGGAAGCAGGAGGGGGCGGGGCCGCGTCCAGATCGGCTTGACGGTTTCGCCAGCCACAATGCGAACAATGCCGCCTTTCGGTCGGTCCTCTGGAATGGAATTCCTCTGGCCGTGAGAAGGCGCTGGAGCCCGTCCAGTCGGCGACTGACAGGTGTAGTTGGCCAAGGCTGGCGATGACGGGGGCGACGGAGAAGGAGGACCGAGAGGACGTAGCGTGGCTGCTGCTGCTGCTCGGTTCCGCCGCCGGCCTTGGCTGTGCCGGCGGGACCGAGCGCGAGCTTGACGTGCCGGTGTCGGGGATGGCAGACGAGTAGGCACGCCTGGAGTCCTGACGTAGATAGAACGTCCTCGCTGTCGGAGGCGTGAAGCTCCAGCTCGCGCTGGTAGCGAGAATCCATTTTATGGATTTTTCGCTGCAGCGGTGCTGCGGTTTCCTCTCTCTTTTCTTTTTTGGGTGAAGAAAAAGAGAGAAAGAAAACGAGCGATATGCGCCGCTGCTAAGCAGCACCTTTGTTCAATGTAGGACACGAACACAAGTAGTTACCGCTTGAATCACAACAAGTAAATTAAACAAGTAAACAAGTGATATTTAGCTTTGAGCGTATTTAGCAATTTGATCGGCAAGTAAACGGGCGTGGATCGAGTGACAGGTTGTCAAAACAATGTGACGCTTACGTTCTGTATGCTGAGGTGAGGTTGGAGACGGAGCGAGAAGGGATTCTGCTTGTCTGAAGGTTCTGGATCACGTAGTGAGAACAGGTAGATGTTGGCGCACAGGTGTATTTATACTGTGGTGATTGTGGCAGGATTGGCCAGGTGATAACGACAGGCAGGTGGGTTTGATAAGGAGGGGAGTGATTGATAAGGAGGGGGGAGTGGTTAAGGTCGAGCGGAAGGAGGCCTCTTCTCCCGAAACTACGTTGTATAAATACAACTTCCCTTAGTCTGGGGATTCATGGATGCCATTTTTACAAATATTTTGGTCAACACAAATCATAGAGAGCCAAATATAGCTGATCTACAGTCTCACAATGCGACGCGTCGTGAGCTTGTAGATCTGCTATTCTTGGTGAGTGACACCAGTGTGCAGTTAATATGTAAGGCATAATTCACGCATGCGCACACACACACACACACACACACACACACACACACACACACATACACACATGCACACAAACGCACACACATGCACACACACACACACGCAGCCACACACTCACGCACGCAGGCATGCACGCAGCCACGTATGTAAGCACGCAGCCACACACGCAAGCACGCACGCACATACGCTCACATGCACGCTCACACACGCGCGCACACACACACACACACACACACACATCATACTCACATACTGAAGACACTGTAATTACACAATTCCAGGTCCATTTTACACTCTGTGTTAAAGGAATGCTCCAGATTTGACTGTGTTCAAGAACAGCTTTTGTAAATGTTGTCCATGAGTAGTGGAAGAAAAAGTAATTAAAGCAGTAAGAACATGATTTACTTCAGAGTACACTTTACTAAAACATTGTATATCTTATTATAAATAGTCTTACTGCTATTTCATAATATTCTGACGCTTTTGGTTTTGTGTGTCTGTAGTTCTGCGTCAGGACTACCCTATCCGTGGTATTACCCTGTTTGAGGAGTACATCTACTGGAGCTCCTTCGACGGCTCCATCTACAGAGCTCACAAGACTCAGGGAACCAACCCCACCACACTCATCAGAAACCTGAACACTCCATGGACCATCCAGATCTACCACCCATATCAACAACCTGAGGGTCTGTACCACCTACTGTACACAACACTCTCATTATGACTCTGCATAATGTTTTATGAATTCTATTAACTGTCTATCATTGTATTATTATCTGATCTGTTTTGAAAAGCATTACGTATACAGTATAAATACACCCTATAATAATAACAACAACAACACAAACAATAATAATAGTCATATCGTGACATAGTAGTAGTAATAGACAGTATTAGTATAGTATAATCGGAATTGGCCACATCGGCCATAAAAATGCCATATTGGTATCGGATCGGTCTCAAAATAATCCAGATTATTTCATCGGTTTACACCAGCAAAATAAATGAAAAGTTCTACATTGAATTCATTCATTCATTCACACTTGGAAAAAGAGTATAGGCTACAGTATGTATTGATTGGCTTTGGGCCAAGCCCCTAGAGGACCTTTAGGCTTGTTTCCATTGTGGCCCTCTGTATAATATGTAATAATTGGTATCGGCAGATATGACCCTGCAAATAATGGGAGATCGGATATCGGTCATTATAATTTCATAACTGTGCACCCCTAAACAGTATTGTAACATAATAGTAGTAGCTAGTATAGTGTTGTATCAGTATAGTAGTAGTATTCAGGGCTCTCATATTCATTACATGTGTACATGTTTTCCTGCAGTGTCTGCTCATCCGTGTCAGACCAACAATGGAGGATGCAGTAACCTGTGTCTGCTCTCACCTGGAGGAGGCTACAAGTGTTCCTGTCCAACCTACTTCTACTTGGCAGCGGACAACAAGCAGTGCATGTCCAGCTGCACGGCCAGCCAGGTGATTCACCTCCAGTTCACTTGTGTTATACGCGTTTATGTCTTTATAGGTCTCGTGTCTGCTGTCGATAGTCATTCTAAAGATCTGTGTCGTCTCTCCCGTCAGTTTGCTTGTAAGAACTACAAGTGCATTCCGTTGTGGTGGAAGTGTGACACGGCAGATGACTGTGGGGACGGCTCAGACGAACCTGCAGACTTCTGTGAGTAGAGACTCAGAGACTGAAACACATCTTACTACATGTGTTTACACTGATTACACTTAGTATTACTTTGTACTCCAATGTCCTTTAACTGTTTCTGACGCCTGCATTAAATATATGACTACAAAAGTCTTCTAATTCATGACAGTTTCTTAAAATCCTGTTTCTGCATGTCAGTGGTGCTCAAACCTTTTCATGTCAAGGACCCCCAGAATAATATGCATTTGGCCGTGGAGCCCCATCTGAAAATATGTTGTTCCAAATATTTGAATTAAAAATGTTCACTTTGAAAGAATATATAGTCAAAGATTTGCGCCACATTTTCACGATTTTTCAAAAATAGCAGATCTACAAGCTCATAGCGCGGCACTCAGTGTCGTATGAGTCCTTTTTGAGTACAATCTATTGGTAAAAATGAAATAGAGGTCCATTTTAAAACAACCAACATCCAACAGACCAATGTAAAAAAACAAAAAAACAAATTAATAAAATAGCCTACTAATGTAAACAATTAAAAACAAATGGCTTCTAAATCCTAAAAGTTTTCTGTAAAACCTGTGTTTCTATGTCAGTGGTGCTCAACATTTTTCAGGTCAAGGACCCCCAGGAATTATCTGTATTTCGCCATGTACCCCCATCTGAAAATATGTCTTTCCAGGGACCCCCCAGAAGCAAAGATTTGCCCTGTTGGGCAATTACAAAATAACTGTACACACAGTGTTATGAAACATGTCCTGTGAGTTGTAATGTTTGGACTAAACAATTCATTATAGTCAGTGCATTTGTAGAAAAAAGCGGAGATTAGTTAAAAAGGCGGAAAACTTTATTAAACCGACATGCTTCGACCTATACCGGTCTTGTCGGTTTCATACATGTGTTATCCCGATTGATCCAGGAGTACCTTTTTACTATTTTTATATTTTGTATACCTGCACACCTCCTGAGCACCGGGTTGCTTCCTTGCCTCTGCATACTAAGTCACATTTGTATTTCCATTTGTAGCAACCCTTGGTGGCCGATTAGAATACATCTTTCAGGGTATTTTTAGGTACTTATTGTTACTCGAATAAAACAACTGTAGTTCTGCAACACAACTTTATTGTCGGCACCTCGCCAGACCCATCACAACAACTGACTCGCAGTATAACAACATCCGGTTTGTATACCCCGGTCTTCCCTTAAGGTCACAGTGCATCACATAACACATACACTCACTAGAAGTAGTAAGCAGGGAACAAAATTAACTTAACAAACTCACTGTCTCTTAAAAAATAAAAAATAAAAATGCATTGCAATAAATTCAAAACAAATACAGAAACATACAGCTTCAAATTTTTCTTTTCTCTTTTCCTTCAGTAACTGAAGAGGTGAAGACCCTTTTTTTGTATGGTATTTTTGACAGCCCGTGAAGGATCGATATGTATGGGCTGCAAATGTTGTATGTAGTTTTCCTGGTGTATTTGTACTTTTCTGTTCACAGTGACAGTCTATTCCCATATAACAGAAGTTTTCATGTTGCTCACGTCCGATTTAGAATGCAGATCTGAGCTGTGGTATCACTGCTTTGGAGAAGCTTTGTGTGCCCCCCCCCATATGAAGTCATCCACATGGCAGGCTAGAACTCCAGACACAGCACAGTCCTTATCTAGCCAGTAGAAAATGGCTGGATCAACTTTGGAAATGTTTCCTCCTGTTGCCAGCACTATTTCCTTCACTCTGTTGTACCAATAGAGAGAAGCATCCGCCAGTCATAGACACACTTTTTCAGCTTCCATAATGTGCCTTCACTCTCAGCCTCAGGAGGAGGCCTGATGTAAACATCACGCGACAGTGTCATTCCCTGCAAAAATGCAGACTTTATGTCCATTGAATGAGGTGTCCACTGTCTTTGACAAATCACTGCCACAAGCAGTCGGAGGGACTCTGTAGCACATGTGGGGGAGTCCTTTTGCAAAGTAGACACTTGTAACTCCTCAAAACCTCTAGCCACGAGGCGTGCTTTTGGTACTGGTCCAGTGAGTGACTCTTTAAGAGTACACACCCACCTAGTAGAAACACATTTTTGCCCCTCATTTTTAACTTCCTCAAACACATTGTTATCTTTCCAGCTCTTTAACTCAACATGTTTTGCAAAGTCAAATGACACATCCTTTGTTACAAACACATCCTCACATACATTTGTGACATTTGTTAAAGGTACATCAGTTAATCCATCATCACGATCACATACATTTGGCACATACTTTGTTACCACCTCAAAATTATCAACTGTGTCAGCTGCATCTGTGGTGCCTGCAACATTAGTGGGTTCAATATAAAGAAAATTATACCAGTCTTTGTATTTGCCCATAGCTTTTCCTGCACGTCCCAAAACCTTAGCTGTGTATAGAACACCTCTGTCTTTGTATTTCACAATTTGTCCTGTTTTCAGACTGACACCTGTACTCAGACTGACACCTGTTATCTGCTCTGTAACATGTGTATCTGTATTGTCAGCTGTGTGTTCTGTCTCATTTTGTATACCATCTGCCATTTGTGATGGCTCTGATAGTGGTTCCGTTTGTCTCAGTCCCTGTATGACCTCTAGGTCACTGTCAGCCATGTCCTGTCCTTGCTCCACATTTGTGTCATTTTCTGAATGAGCTTTCGTAACCCATTGATCCATATTTTCTGTGTTCACTTTCCTCAATCTGAGCCGATGCACTCGAACACATGTTCCTCCATGTCTGACAAAAATCACTGCCCCGTCCTGTCCGATGACAACTCCTGGGCCTTTCCACTCTGGACAATCCACTCTCTTGTAATATACACGATCTCCACTGTCATATTTTTCATCAGTGTTGCGTGTTTGTTTCCGCAGGGCTCTCCGTATTCTTTCTGAACACTCCGCTTCTGTAAAATCCCTTCTTGCTGCATGGAAGGCAGTGATGTGTCTTGCCGCCAAGACCTGTTCTTCCTTTTTAATGTTCTCACATTTGTTATCCATTATGTTCACACAATAATGACCAGAGCTTGTGAAGTCAAGTTTTACAGGATTGTTGAACATCACCGCCCTGTCATGTTCCATGTCCAGTACTGTCCCTGCTCTTTTCATTGAGGCTTTGCTTAAAAGCAGTGGAACATCAGCCGGAACTACTTCAGTTTCAATTTGACACTTGGTTTGTCCAATTCTTGCCGGAATTTTTAAACTTCTAGTGGAATACACCACTTTTCCATCTCCAAACTTAAATGGTCTACGACTGAGCTTTTCATTTATTTTTATATCTCTCAACTCGTTCTGGCTCAGTTTAGACATGTAGCCATCTAGCCAGCCCTGCCCACACACTGTGCGTGTGCAAGCAGTGTCTATTATTGCTGAACCAAAACATTCTGTTATGAATATTTCTGCTGCTGTGGGTGATATTTGCTCTCCATTGTCAGGCTCTTTAGTGAACAAAGTAATATTGCACTCCTCTACTGCAGCTGAATTACTTTCAGCTTCCTCTGTTAGCTTGACGTACTCACTTTTATGTGGACAGTCTTTGGCCCAATGAAAGGTTGATTGACAGACGGCACACTTTGATCTACGGCCGTACCTGTCCAAGGGATTTGTGCCAAGCATTGTCGTCTTCTGTTGATCCCTT
Organism: Protomyctophum parallelum; assembly: GCF_964188405.1. Lineage (NCBI taxonomy): Eukaryota > Metazoa > Chordata > Actinopteri > Myctophiformes > Myctophidae > Protomyctophum > Protomyctophum parallelum. The sequence goes on along the minus strand of NC_139698.1, from coordinate 156,522 downwards.
TGAGGCCAAAACTTGCCATTCTGTCGTCTCTGCTCCGCCGTCGTTACAAACGCAGTATCTTGATCGATTCCCATGCTGGGAGCTGCTGACGTTTTCCCTCCGAATATCCTCTTCAATGCTGACTTCATAGACGCAAACGTTAGATCTGCACATGCTGTGAGAGCCAACTGCCGGTCTTTCATGTCCAAACATGCAGTATCCAGTAGTTTGAAAGCCAACACTGCGTCGGGAAGTTCCATTTTGTATTTTCGCATACGAGAATAACGTTGCTCAAATGATATAGTCCGCCATGGACACGCTGCCGTCTCTCGCTACCCGATCAAAGCTCGAGTAAGCTTCATATACTTGATCCTTCTCTTCTTTAAGAAACAAGTTGTCAAGCTTTGCAATCAACGTGATCATACCGTCATCTTTATTCAAGTCATCAACGGGTATTTCCATCGCCGTTTCTCTTGCGCATCCAGATAGCGCCAAAACCACTGCAAGGGCTTGTTTCTTTTTTGTCAGTTCCGTGACTCTGCTCCATATTTCGATTTCATTCTTCCACGTTTCATATGGCTTCCCTTCGTCAAAGCCTGGTGGGACACTATAGTTTCCAGCCATCTCTGCTACCAATGTTACTCGAATAAAACAACTGTAGTTCTGCAACACAACTTTATTGTCGGCACCTCGCCAGACCCATCACAACAACTGACTCGCAGTATAACAACATCCAGTTTGTATACCCCGGTCTTCCCTTAAGGTCACAGTGCATCACATAACACTAGAAGTAGTAAGCAGGGAACAACATTAACTTAACACTTAACACTTAACTTAACACTTATGTCATCCTGCGAGTTTAGTGATGATTGGTCCAACAACAGTGGTAACCTAGCACAGCAGCTGGCCTCATGCCATCACGGTTTATCTGGTAAGACATCAGTTTATGTAGGATACTTCTGTCTGAAAGCCAGGTGATAATAAATGTCCTTTAACGACACACAGCAGAGATTTTTCTTACTCACTGTAGCCTATACAGTTTGATGGTGGCCGTTTGAAGTTTTGAACTATAGGCTATACATGCTATAAAGTAATACTATACCGTAATGTACCGTGAACAATCCTCAAATATGAAGTGCGGCAGGAGCAATGTACCCCTCACTTTGTTGCATATTTGAGGATTGTTTACGGTAGTGAAACAAAATGTGTCGTCCGTCCACTATGCCATTTGAAACTTAGTTAAAATAGCTATATTCCAGGAACAGGCACAAAGCAGATATCCACCAACGTGAAGACGGCAGCGTGTCCATGGCGGACTATATCATTGATTTTGAGCAACGTTATTCTCGTATGCGAAAATACAAAATGGAACTTCCCGACGCAGTGTTGGCTTTCAAACTACTGGATACTGCATGTTTGGACATGAAAGACCGGCAGTTGGCTCTCACAGCATGTGCAGATCTAACGTTTGCGTCTATGAAGTCAGCATTGAAGAGGATATTCGGAGGGACAACGTCGCTGCACAACACATGTAGTGTCGCTCTCTAGCTGATTGAAACACATTTTAGTGGTGGGCCAGCAAGGCCTTCTCTGCTGGCCCTGCACTTTCCTGATGCAGAAATTTATATTTTATAATAAGTTTTTCTTTTTAACAAATATTATATATTGTATTTATTTCGCTGCCACTGCACTATTTCTCACTCAGACAGGCTGGATGCTCTGCTTCCATTCTGTGCAGGTACAACAGCGCTTGGTATCTTTTAACCAATGGGATTATTTCCTTTTGTTGTCTCCGGGTAAGGCCTTCATAAACTCCACTGAATCCCCTTGCTGTTGAAATGAATGGGAGCAATATAGAGATTGACAGGTTCCTTAGCCAATCAGATTTCAAGTTTTCACTGCTGGGCGTCTTCTTTCAAGTGCCAGGGCCAGCTAGCTGGCCTTTGGTGACGTTAACGTCTTGCGTGGATCCCATCGCTGGGGGAAAATATTGTCCAATGAAAAAAGAGAACTGGGTGTTTGAAACTTTCTGCGCGAGTTCCCATCTGATTCTGATACTCATTCTGAATGAATGGATGAATGAATGAATGAAAAACTTTATTCTGAACATAACAAGTCAAAGAATTAAAAGAAGTGCAATATAGAAAACAAAAATAATATTCCCAAAGTATAAACAACAAGAAGAAAAAATAAATAAAAAAGCCACACTGGCCGCAAGTATAAATATTTTTTTCTCTTCTTTTTCCATTATTATTTTTTTATTTTTTATTTTTAAACTTTTGTATGTTCAGAAAGGAGTAGGTTGAAGTAAAAAACTTATATAACCCTACCCCTTTATAGCTTAATTTCAGCGTCATCGCTTGACGTCATCTCATAACTACCAACATGGTATAAACTAAAAAAATCACAACAGAGAAACCAAGTACATTAAATAGTGTAATAGTGTAAGTCATTGTATATGCTCTATAATGTATTCTATTCTATATATCATATTATGATCAATAAAAAATAATTTATATATTTCATATAATACATACATATGGTATATTATATATATATATATATATATATATATATACACATACAATCAATTATCTAGTACAATTATCTAAATGATAAGTCAGTGTTTTGTAACTCTTCCTCTCTATACCTCTTAATAATGTATTCTTTATATATATTTTTGTATAGCATACGTAGTGACTTATAGTTCAAAAGGTGTTTTGCTTTATTTAAAACTGAAATACTTCTAGATAATTTATTATATATGTACTTGATAAGAGACTTCCAGTTAATTCTATCATCAATTATTACACCAAGAAATTTGTTTTCAGAAACTCTCTCAATTTCAACACCATCTACCTGTATATTAACTTTATTATCTATTTTGTAATTACTGAATATCATTAGTTTAGTTTTAGCCAGAGACAATTTATTTTTATTAAACCACCTTTTTAACTTGCATAATTCTGAAGTGACCAGGTCCAATATCTCGTGTAGATTTTTCCAGAGCAAGAAATATTAGTGTCATCTGCGAAAACTACCATTTTCAATATATTAGATACATCACACATATCATTTATATACATAATAAACAGTTTAGGACCCAATACCGACCCCTGGGGGACTCCACAAGCAATGCAATTGCAATTCTGAGGTGGGCGTTGACTGTGTGGGTAGTTGTCATGATCCAAGGAATCCAGGGAATGTCAGTGATTGTACGACCTTTGATTCAAGAGTTACGGGTCGAAATGTAACGCCCGACCTGGTGGAGACAATGTATTACAGTAATAGAGACAATCCACGTTCTCTGTTGTGAAGCTAATTGATTGTGTTATTTGTTTCCCTTCAGCTCTCCAGGCTGAACAAACACACAACACAACAGGTAAACAAAGATTACAAATCATCATAGATTATAGATAGACCAAGAGCTTCTTCTAATTAAATCTCTCTCTCTCTCTCTCTCTCTCTCTCTCTCTCTCTCTCTCTCTCTCTCTCTCTCTCTCTCTCCAGAGTCTGTGAGGTTGGTGAATGGGACCAGTGTGTGTTCAGGCAGAGTCGAGGTGAAGTCTAACCAGTCGTGGGTCTCAGTGTGTGAAGATGACTTTGACCAGCAGGACGCAAAGGTGGTCTGTAGGGAGCTTGACTGCGGGGCTCCTTCAGTCCTCCAGGGGGCGCTCTATGGAGAAGTTAACGCTTCAATGTGGACCACAGAGTTCCAGTGTGACGGCAGTGAGTCTGTTCTCCTGGACTGTAGAACATCAGACTCGACTAGAAACACCACCTGCTCACCTGACAAGACTGTTGGACTCACCTGCTTAGGTAATTATTATATATATATATATATATATATATATATACAGTATATATATATATATACCGTATATTAAGTTCATAAATCGCCACAATAACCACTTCATAATTTGCTGTTAGAAAGAAAATGGTTGCAACTGTCTATATGTTCATTACGCTAGGTATGGAGGGCTCTGCAAATAACACACAGCCCCGCCTCCCCCTGCTGTCAAAGCAGTTGTCAATGTTTACAACTCCATGTCAATGTTTACAACTCCATGTCAATGTTTACAACTCCATGTTAATGTTGCACGTGCACATTGTGTTTAGTGTGATAACGCGTGTTGCTCGCGCACATTGTCACAGTACATGGATGTGATTTGTGAAGGTTAGGAGGAGGAGCGAGCCGTAACAATTTGTCCCCTACGCACAGACAGAAGAGAAACAAGGGTTTATGCACAGATGAGAGAGAGGGAGAGTTTTCCACGTTCATAAATAAATAGTTTAAAGCGTTCCTCATGCAGTTATATTGGCCTTTTTGTGACTGTTATTATGGTTAAATCAATTTATTTCATGTCATGACATATTGGGCTTGACAAAACAAGATACATATTTTACTATAATATAACACAAACGAGATACATGAGAAAAAAATCACACCTGTGTGAACTGAGTGGTGCAACTCTCCCCCCTCCCCCTCTCTCATTAGCAGGCAACTGCAGCACTCTCTCTCTGTTTCTGGCACAACAGCGCCCCTACTGGTACTCATTCTCATGCTCATTAACGTCACAGACACACATAGTTAGGCGGACACGGACATTGCTGGTTGTAGGAGTGGCACCACTCAAAAAGTATCAACTTAAATATATTGAAGATATTCAAAAAGACACTGACTCTCTGAGATAACGACACTTTTAGTTTTTGATGAAATAAAACGTTGTTGTACTACTTACTCCCTTGTCTCTGTACAGAGCCTGTCAGGCTGGTGGGAGGAAGCAGTATGTGTACTGGTCGACTGGAGACGCAACACCAGGGAGACTGGAAACCTGTGGATGGTCAGTCTGACTGGACCCTGCAGTCATCCTCTGTAGTGTGTAGGCAGATGGAGTGTGGCTCTGCTGTTTCAACACGATGGAGTTCTGCTTATACACAACCGGTATGGAAGATGACAGTGTCCTGTGATGGATCTGAATCTTCACTGAGGGAGTGTGGAACAAAGACGTCTGATACTTCCCATACGATCCTGGGGGTATTCTGTTCAGGTAACACTAACAATCACTTCAGCAATGACTGTAATCTGTACAGTTCATTTAATTGGTCTGTCTGTCTGTCTGTCTGTCTGTCTGTCTGTCTGTCTGTCTGTCTGTCTGTCTGTCTGTCTGTGTCTTTGTTGAAACTCATGTCCGTGTCTGTTATGCACAGTGGTGGACAGTAGCAAAGTATGTTTACTTGTATTGAGTACTATTACTTAAGTACTTCTATTTTTGTATACTTTTACTCCACTACATTTCAAAGACATCTCTAGGAAGGGAAAAGTTTAACCACTTAAAATGCACTTTCAAATACAGTGAAAATAGCAGATCTACAAGATCACAACATGTTCCGATGTGACACATTGTGAGCTTGTAGATCTGCTACCTTCACTATCCTATCCTACTATAATAAGGAAACCGGTCAGTGAGGCAGTCACTCCTGTCTGTTCTGGATGGTTCTCCTCAGTGGCTTGAGCAATTGCTCTGCACACGGGCATTGACCATTAGCATATACACACAACCACAACGCCTGTTTTTAACATTTAAGTTGTTTATTAGCGTTTCTGTGTAAACACCAGAGATTCGGATCGTAGCTGCTGGCCAGACACTGGCACACAGTGAACACCACAACACACACACACACACACACACACACACACACACACACACACATGCTGCAAACTTAGGCTTTAATTTACGGCCCGAGTCCAACATATGTTTTATGAGCGGGAGGGCGCTTTGGGATATCATCCTCATAGCACTAGCACGTAACTTAACACAGCACGCCGGTCAGTTGACTTAACTCACAAAAACACATTTATCATCCTGTTTAACCTTCAAATAAAAATCATCTGACAATGCAAACAACGACACGTGCGTACTGCATGTATGCACGTTCTGGCGCGTGGCTATATGGAAAGCTCACTCCTCCGTTCTTCACTTGGCGTGTAGATTTATGAACGAACTTGACCACTGAATGTACCGCAATGGTTGACGGCTGCTGTATTGTGTTAAAAGCATTTTAACACAGTTTTAAATTGAGTGACTGGCTGTAGGCTATTTACTGTATGTAATCACGGGTAACGGGGCTTACAACGGGTCCCTAATTTGACGGGTGGGGCGGGTCTGGTTTGTATTCTGATATAATCGCTGGTGACTGGACGGTCTATGGACCGTGCAGGGCACGGGTTGTCAAAATTGGAGCCCATTCACTGGGGGTCTGCGACAACCTGCCTCACAAAAGCGATATTTATTTCATCTTAGACTGTGCCCATCGAAAGCTGATTTCCCACTGCATGGCTACTGCTTTGCCTAGCTGATAACAGATCAATAGCCTCCTGTAACAATGGCATACTTCGTTCACACCTTCATTCTATTCAAATAATTCTCATTAATGTTCTTGATTAAAATGATCTCTCTCTCTCTCTCTCTCTCTCTCTCTCTCTCTCTCTCTCTCTCTCTCTCTCTCTCTCTCCAGAGTCTGTGAGGTTGGTGAATGGGACCAGTGTGTGTTCAGGCAGAGTCGAGGTGAAGTCTAACCAGTCGTGGGTCTCAGTGTGTGAAGATGACTTTGACCAGCAGGATGCAGAGGTGGTCTGTAGGGAGCTTGACTGCGGGGCTCCTTCAGTCCTCCAGGGGGCGCTCTATGGAGAAGTGAACGCTTCGATGTGGACCAAAGAGTTCCAGTGTGAAGGCAACGAGTCTGTTCTCCTGGACTGTAGAACCTCAGATTCAACTAGAAACACCACCTGCTCACCTGACAAGACTGTTGGACTCACCTGCTCAGGTAATAATACAAATCACACCCGTGTGTAAGTGAGGGGCGCTCTTATCATCATACATCATCACTTTTGTCCTCAATGTTTGGGTTTACACACTTTTGTCTCCAATGTTTGTGTAAACTCTGAAAGCTGGACATAGCTGGACAAAAATAGGACAAAGGTTACATGCTTTACAAAGCAAAATCTTATTTGAAAAATCACACCCATGTGAAGTGAGGGGCACATCAGCATGACGTAAAATTAGACACATTGTCTATTTGCTCAGACACTATGAAACGACTATGGACACAGACTCTGGACGTGGGAGGGGCTAGAATCAGTTCAAACAGAAAACAAACACAAGGATGTGGTTTCGATAGCCTGACATAACAATCTACACGCTTTGTTAGGATTTTTTTGTAAGGAAAAGTAATAGTACTTTGTTTAACTGTACTTACGGTATTCTCACTTGTCTCTGTACAGGGCCTGATGATGTTAGGTTGGTGGGAGGAAGCAGTAACTGTACTGGTGTACTGGAGATCAAACACCAGAGAGAATGGAGACGAGGGGTTGGTCAGAAGTCTGTCTGGAACCTGAAGGCAGCATCTGTAGTGTGTCGGCAGATAGACTGTGGCTCTGCTCTGTCGACACAAAGTAGTTCTGCTGGTCGTACTGATGTATGGTCGATTATACCTTCCTGTGATGGTACTGAGTCTTCACTGAGGGAGTGTGGAGCAATGAGGTCTGACAGCTCCTCTGACAGTCTGGAGGTGATCTGTTCAGGTAACACAAACAATACTTCAACAATAACAGTAATCTGTACAGTCTGCTATTAAATTGATCTGGCTTGTCTGTCTGTCTGTCTGTCCCCATACGTCTGTCCATCCGTTGATTCATGTCTATCTGTGTGCGTGTGTGTGTGTGTGTGTGTTATGTATTTGCTGTATTACCGTGTTGTTCTTGCTTACTGTAAATCGCTCTGGATTAATTTAACCCAATTAGACCTGAGGACTATTTTACAAATGAAAAACCTACGTTTCTATGTCAGTGGTTCTCAAACTAATTCATGTCAAGGACCCCCAGAATTATATGTATGTGGCTGGCATATCTGAAAATATGTTGTTCCAGGGACCCCCAGAAGCGAACATATGAAATAAAAACGTTTGCTCTGAAATAATTTAAATCCAAAGATTTGCACACGTTTTCACAATTAAAAAAAAAGCAGATCTACAAGCTAGTGCTGCGCTTTTCAATAACTAAAGTATAACACAATGCTTAAAACACCAAACGGGTTCCCGTCCTGAATGGGTCAAGAGCGTCTGCTAAATGCCTACATTATAAATTGTGTGTGTGTGTGTGTGTGTGTGTGTCCTCATGTTTTCATCTGTTGTAGCCTACCTTTAATGAATGCAAATGTTGAACACACTTTGTCTCTCTCTCTCTCTCTCTCTCTCTCTCTCTCTCTCTCTCTCTCTCTCTCTCTCCAGAGTCAGTGAGATTGGTGAATGGGACCAGTGTGTGTTCAGGCAGAGTCGAGGTGAAGTCTAACCAGTCGTGGGTCTCAGTGTGTGAAGATGACTTTGACCAGCAGGATGCAGAGGTGGTCTGTAGGGAGCTTGGCTGCGGGGCTCCTTCAGTCCTCCAGGGGGCGCTCTATGGAGAAGTGAACGCTTCGATTTGGAGCAAAGAGTTCCAGTGTGAAGGCAACGAATCTGCTCTCCTGGACTGTAAAACCTCAGATTCAACTAGAAACACGACCTGCTCACCTGACAAGACTGTTGGACTCACCTGCTCAGGTAATCAGGGACGTGCAGAGGGACCAGGAGAGCCAGGGCTGTGGCCTGATTCTTTTCTTTTTTACTACCCAGATTTAGAGGAATTTCTCATTTTAAATGAACACTAGGATCTAGAACAAACTGTAACCAGTGCAATGATGCAGTAAAGCCAATATATACTCAAACAAAAAGAATACTTAAATACATTAATGAAACGAACAACATAAAATAGAATAGAACAGATACCTATATCAGCTGAATCTCATCACGATTGCAAATGCTTTCCCCACACTGAAAGTACAAAAACTATCATTTCATTGGCATGACCACGATGGGCCGCAGAGACATGAAGCAGGGGCCGCATGCGGCCCGCGGGTTGAGTAACGCTGGTGTACAGTATGTGTTAAAATGTGGACACACCCACCTGACCCATCTCCTCTGCCTCCTCCTCCTATGACAGCAGCGTCTCATTTCAATAACTTTAATTAGCATTATTTTCAACATGCGTGTGATTTGCTTTAAATGGTAAATGGTGCTTTTATCCAGAGTGCTTTACATAGATTGTGCATTACATTCACCCATTCACACACACATTCACACACCGATGGCAGAGTTAAGGTCCCCACACACCGAGCGCGTTTTTCGGATTTTTAGCTGCGTTTCTATCGATTTTCCGAAAAACGCGGCCGGTGTGCAACCACCTTTAGTCTAACCTACTTAGAACCTACACTAACTCTGGGGGAACCCAGCATCGAACCGGCTACTCTACCGGCCACTCTATCCCCTGATCCACTGCCCCTTTACTTACTCTGATTTAGGTTGACAGATATTTTTGGAACGTACCGGTGGTGCTTTCTGTGTCCCCTGCAGGACAGACTGTGTGTAAGACTCGGCCACAGTTTTCACAAACTTATCCGGTATCCTATATGATCCGACTCCGAGTATGTGTAGCATCTTTTGTGTCCATTACTTAAAATGAAAGTAATGCATTTTCTAATTTTGTTTTTACTGCTTACTTTCGTCTCTGTACAGATGTCAGGTTGGTGGAAGGAACCAGTAACTGTGCTGGAAAACTTGAGATGAAACTCCATGATGGGTGGAGACCAGTGGATGATTCTGACTGGACCCTGCATTCATCATCTGTAGTGTGCAGACAGCTACGCTGTGGTTCTGCTGTTTCATCACTAAGACTGGTTGGTTCTACAAATCAACCTGTATATTGGATAACATCTCCCTGTGTTGGCTCTGAGTCTTCACTGAAGGACTGTGGAACAAATGCGTCTTATACTTCAGCCCACAGACTGGAGGTGATCTGTTCAGGTAACACCTGTTCAGGTGTCTGTCTGTCTGTCTGTCTGTCTGTCTGTCACACAGAACACACACCTCCCTTGCCACTGAGGGCTACACATTCTTTACTTTTATTAACCTAAAGTACGAAATAAAGTACCACCAACAAAATGCTCACATATTAATAGGTTACCGAGTCCTGACCGTCCATTACAGAGACATGTTAGGAATTATGAATACACAAAAAGTTAGTTATTACATTTAGACAACTCCTTATTTGTGCGCAGTGATGTTGGAAAATGTATTCTTGAATGATCTTAACTAAGATCCCCACTCTTAAAAAAATGGCATTTCAGAGATGAGCGGAGCAGTCCTGGAAAAGTGTAATGTTCTATGATTAAAATGATCTCTCTCTCTCTCTCTCTCTCTCTCTCTCTCTCTCTCTCTCTCTCTCTCTCTCTCTCTCTCTCTCTCTCTCTCTCTCTCTCCAGATTCTGTGAGGTTGGTGAATGGGACCAGTGTGTGTTCAGGCAGAGTCGAGGTGAAGTCTAACCAGTCGTGGGTCTCAGTGTGTGAAGATGACTTTGACCAGCAGGATGCAGAGGTGGTCTGTAGGGAGCTTGGCTGCGGGCCTCCTTCAGTCCTCCAGGGGGCGCTCTATGGGGAAGTGAACGCTTCGATGTGGACCAAAGAGTTCCAGTGTGAAGGCAACGAATCTGCTCTCCTGGACTGTAGAACCTCAGATTCAACTAGAAACACGACCTGCTCACTTGACAAGACTGTTGGACTCGCCTGCTCAGGTAATAATAATCTAGAAAAGAACATAATAATTTCACATAATGTGACTGGTTTGTGGTCACCTGCAGCCTGGCATCATTCACTTCCCTGTGCAGTGAGTGGAATGTACTCTAGCTGCAGACACTGTCATGTCTGTGATTACTTTGATTCTGATGGGATGAGAAATCACATCCAATATAAGCATATGGTTGTGAATCACCAAGGTGGTAAAACTGGAGCTATTTAGGCTATTACCTTGTACTTCCTGCTGCCACCGTAGTCCAATTGAATTGTGGAATTGGTCAAATTGAAGAAGTAATCCAGCACCGCACCACAAAGCACAAGGCACCACAAATATGTTATGCTTAGGGCACCCAAATGGCCAGCAGCGGCCCTGATTACCTCTATAGTAATGTCATCAAGGGAGACTTGTCCAATATTTCACATGTCATCCTGATTGGCTAAGACTGACCTCTACTATAGACCGATTCACAGAGGGGTGCCCTGGGCGCGGCCATTACTGAGGGGTAATCCATGGAGCAGGTGCTCCGTAGGCCAGGTGTAGCTAATCAGTGCTGCAGTACTCAATGGTACACCCTCAGTAATGGCCGCACCCAGGAAACCCTCTGTGAATCGGTCTATATTGTCGGTGGAGTCCTGTGCTCATGCAGAGGAGCACATATTTCTAGTTTAAAACATGAAAATGACATTGCTAGCCTGAGATAAAACAGTAAAATACCAACTATACTTATAATTCACATTCCTATTTAACAATGAAAGTAATAGTAGTTCATTTTCTTTTTTGCCACTGTACAGAGCCTGGTGACGTCATGTTGGAGGGAGGAACCAGTAACTGTTCTGGTATCCTGGAGCTGAAACACCAGGAAGAGTGGAGACCGGCGGGTTCTATTTATGACTGGAACCTGAAGTCATCATCTGTAGTGTGTAGACAGCTGAACTGCGGCTCTGCTGTTTCAACACAAAGGAGGTCTGATGCAACCGTTGAACCTGTGTGGAAGATTCCATGTGTTGGATCTCAATCTTCACTGAGGGAGTGTGGAGCAAAGGAGTCTCGTAATTCCACTGAGAGACTGGAGGTGTTCTGTTCGGGTAAAACACATAAACAGTGACCTCCACTATTACAATAATGTGCACTCCACTTCACCTACACAACTCCACTGCGTGTGTGCGTGCATGCGCGTGCGTGTTGAAACATGTTGCAATAATTGCCCTTAATAAGATACACGTACATTGACACCCCCCTTCTCTCCCTCCTCCTCTCTCTCTCTCTCTCTCTCTCTCTCTCCAGATTCTGTGAGGTTGGTGAATGGGACCAGTGTGTGTTCAGGCAGAGTCGAGGTGAAGTCTAACCAGTCGTGGGTCTCAGTGTGTGAAGATGACTTTGACCAGCAGGACGCAAAGGTGCTCTGTAGGGAGCTTGGCTGCGGGCCTCCTTCAGTCCTCCAGGGGGCGCTCTATGGAGAGCTGAACGCTTCGATGTGGACCAAAGAGTTCCAGTGTGAAGGCAACGAGTCTGTTCTCCTAGACTGTAGAACCTCAGATTCAACTACAAACACGACCTGCTCACCTGACATGACTGTTGGACTCACCTGCTCAGGTATAATCTAATCATTTTAGTAATGTCCTCAAAATATGAGGAGGGAAAATTACCATCTATGCCGCCAAACTTTGAGGACGGAATTGCAGCAAAATGTATGGCGCCGACATTGGCGATGTGGTTGGCCGTTGTGATTGGCTGGAAGCTGTGCCGTTATTCCCATTATGCGCTGTGATTGGCTGAGCATGGCATAACGGGTGTGCCACAGCCAGTGACACCCGTTATATATAAGTTGCAGATATTCCGTGCTCAAACTTTGAGTTTTGAGTTTGACGTTTGGTCAATTCCGTTACAAGAAGTCACCCGTTTGCCGTCTTGGGAGTGACAGCTCACCATGTGTTAGTGTTAGACAGTGTTAGGAATAGATCCCCACCATCTGTTAACAGAACGGGTGCATGCTTTTGGTTAGACATACCATTGGTCTGATATCTCAAACCCTCACCCTCACCCTAACCTCCCACGGGGCAGCACACCTAAACCTAACCTTAAACCCTCTCCCAACCCTTAACGCACCCCTCACCAACTTTAATCCGGTCGTCTTAACGCACCCCTCACCAACCTTAATCTAGTCGGACCAATGCTATGTCTAACCAAAGTATGCGTCCCAACAGAACACCACCATCCATTAACATGGAGTGGGAGAACTGAACACTTTCGGCTCACAAGGCATGTCTGCTCTAAATGGTTTGTAACGGTCTTGTCTCTGTACAGAGCCTGATGACGTCAGGCTGGTGGGAGGAAGCAGTAACTGTAGTGGTGTACTGGAGATGCAACACCAGGGAGACTGGAGACCCGTGGATGGTCAGTCCGACTGGAACCTGGAGTCATCCTCTGTCGTGTGTAGGCAGATGGACTGTGGATCTGACGTTTCAACACAAAGGAGTCCTGCTTCAACGGTTCAACCTGTGTGGTGGATCACAGCTGACTGTGTTGGAACCGAGGCTTCACTGAGGGAGTGTGGAATGACACTGTCTGAGAATTCCACTGTCACATTGGAGGTGATCTGTTCAGGTAACACAAACAGTGACGTCCGTCTACTTGCCTACTCACTTAACCTACCTATCTACAGCATAGAAACAGGATGTTTCTTTTTCTGAATGATTTTAAAACAACATTTTTTGCATCGTCTAATTTCAGCAAAAGCCATACAGAAGCCATACAATATGTTGGATCTCTAATCTTGGTTCCATCTCATTGGCTACTCTATACTGTTTATGTAAATATCTGCTGTACTATAATTCAATCACTCGTGTCTTGTTACAGATCTTCTGTTTAAGCCAAACATCAGCGTCTTCCCCACTCTGAACGGGGTTTCTGAGGGCCAGCAGCAGGGGCAGCAGGTGTTGGAAGGTTCCAACTTCAGCATCAGCTGCTCCATCCTGCCACAGTACCCAGACGGCTCCTTCCACCTCACCTTCACTGGAGCCAACAGCACACACAACCACACCCAGCCAGCTGTCAATCACTCTGCCAACTTCCTGTTCTTCGAAGCAGGCCCCGGCCACCAAGGGAATTACAGCTGTGCTTATCACGTCGACGTTGTTATAAATCACACCAACGTGTTTTCTCACAATGTCTCCTCTGAGAGCGACATCCTCTCTCTCACCGTCACAGGTAACCTGAATGAAATTACCTTTAAACTCACAATATGAATCTCCGTCAGGCATGATTCAATCAAACATGAAGGTTTATCAAATGTTCTTACATGATTTGATGATGTTTTATTTTTCACAGTCCCTCCTACAGTCCCTCCTACAGTCCCTCTGACACCTGAGGACAACAGCAGCAGAGTTACAGTCACTGTGGTGGTGCTGCTGTTGGTGCTGGTACCCATCCATTGTCTCTATTGTCTCTGGAAGGTAATACATCTTTACACAACACAAGACTGGAATGTACATAAATGACAGTTAAAGTGTCTTCATACAAACAAACAATAGAGAGATAGGAGGGTTTTCAGCCAGACGTGATTCAGTGACTTAACGTTGGGTGTTTCTGTGTTTCTCCAGGCCAGCAGAAGACATAATGCAGGAGTGTGGGACACTGCGACGGTTCATTATAATGTCGAAAATGAGAACATTGATATCGAGTATTATAATGTTGATAGTTCTCATTCTGAATCTGGCCTCGAGTATGACGTGATAGATGAACAAGTAGTTGTTGAATCTGGCCCCATTGAAGAGGCAGAAGACTCAGACTATGAAGAGATAGACCAACAAGTAGTTGTTGAAGCTGCTGGACCCAGTGAGGAGACAGAATACCACCAGTATGAAGAGATAGATCAACAAGGAGTTGTTGAAGCTGGACCCAGTGCTGAGACAGGAGTCCAGGCCCCATAGACACTTGAGACGCTCGGGTGGCACAGTAAAGTAGCTGTGCCCACCATTGCGGAGTCTAGGGGGGTTCGAATCCACCTCATCTGGCTTTGTCGAACATCTACACAAACACATTTGGCCCATGTTCGGGGGAGGGTGATATATATATAGTCACTGCACATAATCCTAAGTAGTAGTAAGATGAAGGCTCTACATCCTCCCGGTATGATCTCCAGGTGAGCTTGTGACAATGTACAGAAATGTGTGTGTGGGGGGGGGGGGGGGGAAGATACTTTACCTGGTGTTTGTGGTTGTAAATAGAAATAATTCCTCCCAGTCCACACAGACCAAAGCTAAACGAGGACAGACTGACTGATTTTGAAACGGAAGCCTTGTTGCGTTTTTATTTAGCTTGTTATGGGGGCATGGTTAAATCAATGTATTTAGTGTCACGGTCAGTCATCCATGCTGGCGCTGTATAATACTACAAATATTAGCCGTCCCAAACGTCAGGCTCAACCGCCGCCTATGCAGGCAGGATGCTCTCTGTGGTTCCTCTGTAGAAGATTATGGAACCGTGCCCCGAGAATTAATATCCCAAGGAGGCAACAGCAACATGTAAATAGTTTTTTAATAATTAAAATAGTCAACTTGATGAAGGGCTATGGTCAGTGGTTGCTATACAATTGTTACTTTTACATATTTTATGCGATTATGGTATTAATATGAATAATTTTGCATTGTCATTCAAGCTAATGTGTAATCCCTCCATTTTATGATATGTGTTTTGTTTATATATTTTTTTACAGAACAGTGTTTGTTATGAGCAGTAAGCCATAGTGTAAATAGGAGGTTATTGTTCCTTTGCATAGGCTCAACTTATGTAACTTAGATAGCATTTTATGTAGACATACAGTAGCACTCTATAGTATAGTGTATGCGCATAGCGTCATTATATAGATATTCCACTGTTAGGTTGTTTGCTTACGTATGATTCATGATTAAAAAAAAATATGTATGTGATATATTACCATGTTTTTGTTCTTTTTCTTTAAGATTTAAAGATTTAAAGATTTTTTTTTAAATCACAGTTAAGCAACTTTACTTTGTATTGTATCCTTTTCTTTGTGTTACTTATCTCTATTGTTGGATGAACACCTCATTGAAGTTGGTATACTGTACATATAGTCCATTATGAAGGCATGAAACCCATTCAAAGCGCATTGGAACTGAATGCACCTTCATTACTGTAAAGTCGACGGTTGCCACTTAACTATTCATACAGTTTTAAACAGTTGAATTGATGAGATAATGTAATGTTTGTTTCTTTGTGCCTTTTGAAATAAAGACAAAAGTCCTGAAAATGAAGAACGTTCTCTCCACAATGTGTTGTGTGTTGTAGAGGAAGCTCCCATCGGTTACCATGAACACAAACGCATCCAACAGCAGCAGCAGGAGACACAGTGTTTTCAACATATCTAAACCGAAAGCTGCTACGGTAACTAAACTGACCTTTTAACATAGATAAAATACTTTATTGACAATTTAAAGTGCCAACGTGGATTACACACTAACCCTTTTGGGGGGATTTGGCCATGGAAGATCCTCGTCAAACACATTTTCATTCAAAACAACACAAAAACAATTAATGCAGAGTGAAAACATCACAGCACACACGTTACACCAGAGCAAAGAACAATGAAGAATCCTAAATAATCATAATACCTCTCCATCATCTTCAGGGGGGTTCCTGGCACTGAGGCCGGGGCCACTGGAAAATATATGCAAAACATGTGTTCATTCTATCTGATAATAAATGCATTTTGTTCTCAGTCCCCCTGGCCAAACGAGATATAGTCTTCTGGACTATAGACAGGGCTATTTGTGTCTATGTTATAATGTTAGTATAGCCTATGCATGCGTTGGCATGTACAGTAGGTTCTGGTTCTATTTTATGTAGAAGTTAAACATCAGCAGGGTCACCACTGTCTCTGCTAACACAATCTGAGAACCCATCGTCAAACAATAAAGGAAAAACAGCGCCCTCTTTGCCAGTCAACAGTCTGTTGAGAGACTACTGCTAAACTGATCATGAGCTAAACCTAGAAGTGTGTTACATGACCATCCCCTGGTGGACAAACTTGTAAACAGCATGACATGCAGTATATAATGCATAATGAACTGTGAACAGACAAAGCAACAAGAGACATCCTCATCCTTACATAAGTAATAGGAAGAATATGAACATGAGGCAGGCGCCATCTGTAATCTAGTAGGAACAATGTAACAGGTAGGTAACAATGGAATGCGGAAGTGCTCATCCTATCTCAATGGGATAGTTCCAGCCATATAGCAATGATTGGAACTATATAGCATATAGGGCAGGCATTAGGCACCCGGGCTTTGCGGCGATATCAAAGCGTGTCGCCACTCTTACTAGATTACTCTGAGTATCACATGCATGCTAAACAGACTAGACTGAGGGACAGCTTCTGCTGCACATCTATTTATTCACTCATAATTAAATATATCTACCTGCTGCACTTTAGACCATGCTCTGCTTTCCCCCCCCACTTTTCTTCACTATTCACCAGTGTTCCTGTTCGCAGATGACTCAGCACTGCTGGTCTCGGACAGGAACAAACTGCAGGTTGAAAAGACCCTCAGCTCTGAACTCGGTAGAATCTGCACCTGGCTCGCTGATAACAAACTATCCTTACATCTGGGAAAAACTGAATCCATTCTCTTCGGATCAAATAGTAATCTCAGCAAGGCAGATGGCTTCTTGGTTAGAGTGGGTGACAATATTATCACACGAAAAGATCTTCATCTAAATTCTTTTCGCTCCTATGCCACCAAAATGTGGAACGCCCTACCAACAGTCATTAAGACATGTGAATCCCTTGACTCCTTCAAAACCGCTCTCAAAGGGCACCTACGGATGGCTGCAATTCGAAACTGGCCTCTGTAAAATCTGAATCCCCCCCCCCATTTTCCCTCACTGTATATTGTATCTTTTCCCTTTTTTGCTTCCCATATGATGAATTCCTGTTCTGTACTTTAGCTACATAGAAATGTCTATTTGTATGTCTCTAAATGTTTGTATGTCTTTAAATGTTTTGATGAATTGAACAATGTGGACCCTGTTGTAAACAAGTGTAATGCTTAATTGGGTCGTCCACTCACAGTTGACAGTCTTTGTATTGAGTTTGTGCTTAAAATGTACTGTAAATTCTACAAACTGTTAATAAATATTTCAATCAATCAATCAATCAATTCACAGTGCATCATGATGTACAACCCAGATTCGGCACAAACAAGGGACTAAATTCTTTTCACTCCTATGCCACCAAAATGTGGAACGCCCTACCAACAGTCATTAAGACATGTGAATCCCTTGACTCCTTCAAAACCGCTCTCAAAGGGCACCTACGGATGGCTGCAATTCGAAACTGGCCTCTGTAAAATCTGAATCCCCCCCCCCCATTTTCCCTCACTGTATATTGTATCTTTTCCCTTTTTTGCTTCCCATATGATGAATTCCTGTTCTGTACTTTAGCTACATAGATATGTCTATTTGTATGTCTCTAAATGTTTGTATGTCTTTAAATGTTTTGATGAATTGAACAATGTGGACCCTGTTGTAAACAAGTGTAATGCTTAATTGGGTCGTCCACTCACAGTTGACAGTCTTTGTATTGAGTTTGTGCTTAAAATGTACTGTAAATTCTACAAACTGTTAATAAATATTTCAATCAATCAATCAATCAATCAATCAATTCACAGTGCATCATGATGTACAACCCAGATTCGGCACAAACAAGGGACTAAATTCTTTTCACTCCTATGCCACCAAAATGTGGAACGCCCTACCAACAGTCATTAAGACATGTGAATCCCTTGACTCCTTCAAAACCGCTCTCAAAGGGCACCTACGGATGGCTGCAATTCGAAACTTGCCTCTGTAAAAAACGGGGTTCCTGCCGACAGGAACTCAGAACAGTGTGTGTGTTTCCACCCGGACGAGAGAGAGAGACGGACAGAGTTCCTCTACCGTCCCTGTCTGTCGTCCGGGTGGAAACGGTAAACAAACAGAGCAGAGTGGACGAGATTCACACTCACAGAAAGTCTGTTAGAAGTTATTAGAATAAACAGCTTATCCTCCATGGAGGAAACCTTTCTTCATGATGTTTAAACGGTCTGAACGAGCCTGTGTCTGTGTGACTAAAGAGAATAACGGACAGATTGTCTCGTTGTGAAAACGGGAGGAATTTATTTATTTCATACAGAGTTTGTTTGTTTAGTAAGCTAAGCTAACGCTGAGCTAGCTTCAAGTACACACGTTGGACTGGAGGCGTTTCTACCAGAACAAGACGGTATGTTTATGTTTATACTATATACAATAAGAATATATAATATATACAATAAGAATATATACAATAAGAATATATAATATATACAATAAGAATATATACACTAAGAATGTGTGTTTTCTACCAGTAGAAGGTAGTTTTTCCCCTCACTGTAGGCCTATATGTATCTTTTCCCTTTTTACCTCCTTTATGATGAATTCCTGTTCTGTTCTTTGACTATATAGAAGTGTCTATTTGTACGTCTCTAAATGTTTTGATGAATTGAACATGGTGGACCCTGTTGTAAACAAGTGTAATGCTTAATTGGGTCGTCCACTCACAGTTAACAGTCTTTGTACTGAGTTTGTGCTTGAAATAATTCTGCAAACTGTTCAATATTTCAATCAATCAAACAATACAATAGAATGTAACAGTGTGTTTTCTACCAGTAGAAGGTTTAGATTATATACAATAGTTTATATAATATAGTAGTTTATATACAATAGCCAGGCAACTATCCCAATGCTCCAGTAGAAGGTTTAGATTATATATAATAGTTTATATAATATAGTAGTTTATATACAATAGCCAGGCAACTATCGCAACGCACCAGTAGAAGGGTCTGTAACTCAGAGTTACATAAAATTATAGTCTAACCCTAACCCTAGTTAAATTAACATTGATTTAAATAGGGGGTCCCAGAGGTAGAAATGCCATTAAATGGGGGTCCGTAGGCTAATGCATGTCTAACCGAGGGCCCTGGAAATTAAAATGGTTGAAATCACTGCTAGAGACGTACAAATGGGGGTCCGCAAGGCTGATAAATGTCAATGTGGGGGTCCTTTGACTAAGAAAGGAAAGAGGCTGCACAGCTCGTAGTCACAATACCATACAAATTACAAATATATTTTTTCAACGTTTCGGCAACAAGTTGCCTTCTTCAGGGTATGATTTGGTAGACACTGATATAGAAACATACAGTAGGTATTTCAGAAAACTGTCAGAATTTAGAAGCCATTTTTTAAATTTCGACGTCAGGCCTAAATGGGTTACTTCATACGAAGATAGATCGATAAGTCAGGGAGGCCGTACGCCATTGTCGGGAGGGGAGAATCAACCTCAAAGTTGGACCACTTATCCTCTAGTCTTGAGCCAGCGCTACATTTAGTCACCCTGGCCCAGATTGTCTGCTCTGGTGCTCTTATTCACACAGACAGAGTATGTCCGACAGACACCTCTGACGTCCACTCCGCAGCAGGGCTCTGACTGTTAGGAATCCAGAGGAGCGTTGTGTGGTTCCATCAAATCTCTGACCTGACAAGACTGCTTGCCTGGGCTTATCAGATATGACTTTAGGAAGGACCTGACATGTTGTTGCTCATTTTTGTGTATGTGTTGTACTTTTTCGCCCCCCCCCCCCCCGGTTATTTATTCTTTTGGATTCATTTGAATTGTTAGAATGAGTCAAAGTCAATGCCCTGTACGGGCAGAGGTTCTTTACTTCTGAACACTACTTCTACATCCTTCCATTTCCTGAAAACACTTTTGGACATAAGAGGTTTCCAGTTCCACCCGATAGCGACGATATACTTTTAATGCGTAGGATGTCCCTTTTCTGGAAGCGATCTACGCGACTATAGCCTAAGCTTGAAACTGCTGCAAGTTAACAAGTTGCTCTGACACTCTTCTTGGAACCGCATGGACAGCGACATTCATTCCCTCAAATATAAATGCTAATACTTTTCTAGAAATAGACAAATGGTTATAGCTGTGCTGTGCCAGTACGAGAAAGGATATGCCTTTGTTATAAACTAATTTAGTTGAACTTAATTTACGTAATCCAAATGAGAACAGAACCCCTAAAAAGTTTAATTTCGTCAAGGAGGTACAGTAGGTACAGTGTATCAATTAGGCTAATTTTCAGTAATGGCTAGAGAAGCATTAAGTGTGACATATAGGCTATAGGCTATATATTTACATTAAAGATGTGGTGTGCATTATGGATACAACGGTAAACATAAAGGCTAAAGAACAACTTTGTTTAGTTTTTTTCAACCAAGGTTCATGTTTTAGGCTGTTATTAGACAAAGTAAAAGATGAGTATTGTGTGTGTGTGTGTGTGTGTGTGTGACTGTGTGTGTGTGTGTGTGTGTGTGTGTGTGTGTGTGTGTGTGTGTGTGTGTGTGTGTGTGTGTGTGTGTGTGGGTGTGTGTGTGTGTGTGTGTGAGAGAGAAAATTAGCCAGGACATGTGTGTACAGTATGCAAACATCTGAGTACATGCTGCTGCTTTCATGCGTTTTTCACGCATTTGCGTGCTCATACAGTACGTACATGGTTGTCATGTGCACACTACAGTGTGTGACTCATGCGTGGGCAGCAGCAGCGGTGACATCACCTCAGAAGAAAAGCCACCCTGCTTTTCTAACAAGCTGTGCATGATCAACCATCAGGGACAGCCGGCATCATTCCTCACACGTATACATACTATATACTATATATACTATATATTATATGAATGTCACAGAGCAGCCATTAAAGTTCATCCCAAAAATTACGTATTTTCTTCCAATTACCGGTACACACCCGGTTATCCTTTTAGCCTAAATGTCTGACTATACCTTGTGGTGTTTACATTTTGTTTTCCTTTTTTAAGATACATTTTTGGGCCTTTTCTGTCTTTATTTGAATATAGTAGTAGTGGAGAGTGACAGGAACCAGGGAGAGAGACAGTGAGTGACGCGCAGCAAAGGCCAAGTGCTCAGGAATCAAACCTTTGACATGCTGTCAGGCTGCATTGGAGCCTATATGTGATTGTACCTTAATTGCTAGGCCATCGGCGTCCCCGCTGTTTACATTTCTGACTATAACATTTATAGTCAGAAATGTAAACAGCGGGGACGCTGTTTAGTGAAGTATGAATCAAAACCCTATATGAAGCCTTGAATTCATGGACATTTTTGTTAGTTTTTGTCACATTCCTGAGCCAATAATTTGATGACCAGCGACGACTCCGGTAGGAGACTCATGAGTACTCAGTTGAGTCTCCTACTGAGCAGCCACCCGGGCATCGAATTATTGGCTTAGGAATGCAAAAAACCCATGTCCATCAGTCCATGAATTCAAGGCGTCATGGGGTTTGGGTGAACTGCTCCTTCTGCCAACGCTTTGGATATTTTCTAGTGGGCCGTGATCCAGAAAAAGTTGAGAACCATCATGCACTACTATAGTCTGTCTGACTCTGATCCCGAGGGATTGAATTGTCTCTGCTGCAATCAGTCTGTGAACTGGTACTATGTAAGGCATATACAGTAGAGTAGGCTGTTGTATTACTTTTGAAAAAGGTGCTACAGTAGCTACATTATATAAATAAAAATGGATCTTATCTAATTCCGAATAATTACCAATAAATGAATAAACTCATGGGTCATTAGCACACAATTCTAGGATCATTTTCAGATCAAATTGTAGCCCACAGTAAAATGTCAAGACGGTGTGAGATAGTATCTAATTTCCTTGTTTTGCTTTCCCGACAAACACAATACGGAAATGCATGCATCTCCGTTATCCCACAGCCAGCGTTGTGCAGGCATGTCATGTTTGAACGGCTAAATCAAATGAAATGATGTCCCATCAGCAGAACTAAAAAAGTTGCCAAGCTTTTAAAACAGACTATAAAGAGGCCGGGCTCCGGAATGCTCTCATTTAGTCAGATTTTGCAGTTTGCTTTTTTGTGTTATTTATTTATTTCCCCCCACAATTAGTCCCCACAACAACAGTCGGTGGGAAATGCTCTCGCCACAGAATTTACTAGTATTCTGGCCATAATAATCATTCTGGTCGGCCCCCGCTGTTGGTACAGAAGCGCTTCCCGGCGCTTGATTGACAGCGCATTTTTAATTTTGACGACGCATGCGCACTGGCGCACCGCTTATGTGCAGCCCTGATTATTAAAATGGACTTAAATTGACACTTCACTGTCATCTGTTCTCTAGTTAGATTAGGTATCACAATCCGTGGCTGGATGAGGTTACAGTTGCCATTACACTAAAGTTGGATATTATTACATCCATCAAAATGTCAGCCACACTAATCCTCATTTCCGTGGCGTGTGTTTGTGCGTCTTCCTCCTCCTAGATTCCAAAGGCTCTTGTCGTCCTCGTCAAGTGTTGGAGAGGAGAGGAGAGGAGAGGAGAGGAGAGGAGAGGAGAGGAGAGGAGAGGAGAGGAGAGGAGAGGAGAGGAGAGGAGAGGAGAGGAGAGGAGATACCTGCTGGGCCGAGGCCGAGGGGCTGACAGTACAGGAGGGCTGTAAGGTAGGCTAAAATCAAACGCACCTTGTGCAGATTCTTGTTCTTTTTCTGTTAATTCATGGAAACTGTCTCCTGCTCAGAACCACCTGTCCACTAATAGAATATACTGTTCTGTTGATTTGTTACTTTTTAAAGTAAAACTCTAGCAAAAAAAATAATGTCAACAAGGCAGTTTTTTCCTTTTTGTATTTGTATTTGTATTTTATATTTTTGGAGGATCATGTATGAGAGTCAGTCTATTTGTCTCTTTGCTTTGTCTTTCACAGAGCAGAAGGGGGGGGGGGGGCTGTAAGGTAGGGCATTCACTTCTAGTAATTTTTACTAGTTGACAAGTTGTTTAGTTTGCTAGTTGACTAGTTGTTTAACTACCTTACTTACTGTTCTGTTGATGTGTTACTTTCTAAAGGTATTTTCTCAGAGCAGCAGAAACAACATGGCCTCCGGGAAGAACAAGAACCAGAGCTCTCTGGTTCTCCACAAGGTGATCATGGTGGGCAGCGGAGGTGTGGGGAAGTCTGCACTCACCCTGCAGTTCATGTACGATGAGGTGAGTTACATCATGGTGAGGTGAGGTGTGGGGAAGTCTGCACTCACCCTGCAGTTCATGTACGATGAGGTGAGTTACATCATGGTGAGGTGAGGTGATCATGGTGAGGTGATTTCCATCATGGATCAACAACACACTTTAGACCTGAGGATTTCTACTAAATGTCTTCTAAATCCTGACGGTTTTCTGAAAATCCTGTGTTTCTGTGACAGACACACATTTTCATGTCAAGGACCCCCAGAATTATCTGTATTTGCCCGCCGAGTCCCAGGATGCAGGGATGGTCTTTTAGAAATGAGTCCCAGGATGCAGGGATGGTCTTTTAGAAATGAGTCCCAGGATGCAGGGATGGTCTTTTAGAAATGAGTCCCAGGATGCAGGGATGGTCTTTTAGAAATGAGTCCCAGGATGCAGGGATGGTCTTTTAGAAATGAGTCCCAGGATGCAGGGATGGTCTTTTAGAAATGAGTCCCAGGATGCAGGGATGGTCTTTTAGAAATGAGTCCCAGGATGCAGGGATGGTTATTATTAACCTAATAAAACTATTGAATTCACAAAAGTAGCTACTCTTTGCGCCACCAGAGCGAGCCACATCACATCCTTGTTGTGCTCGGCAAGTAGGCTATGTGACGGGAGAATAGCGCTTGATGTCTTTACGGGGCTGCCTGGAGCCACACATTCACAGTCATATGAGCCGGGCGGTGCTTACACTCCCGCACGGCATGTGTTTGTAAAGCAATCAAGCGCTCCCCTTCCCCAGTACAGCTGGAATCAGCTGCGAATGATATAAAGTGATTGAAGGAGTGGGTTATCGGTGGAATTTACAGCGGTCACCTGACGGTAACCAGCCAATCAGAATCAAGTATTGGGACTACCCGTTTTAGAAACTGTGTTTTGGGATGCAAAATGCACCCTATTTTAATCTCTGTGTTCACGTCTCTCTCTCTCTGTCTCTCTGTCTGTCTGTCTCTCTCTCTCTCTGTCTCTCTCTCTGTCTGTCTGTCTCTCTCTCTCTCCCCCTCTCTCTCTCTCTCTCTCTCTCTCTCTCTCTCTCCCTCCCTCCCCCCCCTCCCTCTCTCTCTCTTATTTTTATTGATTGGAAGTATTTATTTTTTGTGGCTTTCGCCTTTTATTTTTTTATGGAGGGACAGACAGTAGGCTGACAGGAGATGGGGGGGGGGGGGGTGACATGCAGTAAAGGCCGTCGGGAGTCGAACCCGCGCCACCTGCCAGCCAAGGTGCGCGCCACCGAGTGGCACGCTACGAGCTTGTAGGTCTGCTATTTTTGAAAATTCTTAAAAATGCGGCACTAATGTTTGAATATATATTCTTTCAGAGCTAACTTTATTTTTTTCCTACGTCTCATTGTACTAAATGGGTACAATGAGTTTGTTCTTCATAGGCGTAACTGATGAAGGTCTTCACAGCGAATGAATTGGCCTACAGCCTGTTAGCGAATCACCAAACATCACAGCCTGTTAGCGGGCATGTTTGTGTCTGTGTCGAGTATATATGAATAGAGACGGCACCGGGTTTCTCCTCCATCCACTTGCATTAACCCATTTTGACCTGAGATCAGATTCTATAAATGTCGTCTACATCCTGACAGTTTTCTGAAAAAGCTATGTTTCTATGTCAGTCGTTCTTTGATTTTTCAAAAATAGCAGACCTACAAGCTCGTAGCTTGTAGATCTGCTATTTTTCAATAGCAATACGATATCGTATCGTATCGCAATGTCCAGAATTGAATCGCCATCAAATCGCATCGTATCAGGAAGAGGGGTGAATCGCATCGCCAGGAGATTCCATGTATCGCTAAAGTATCGTATCGCTGGCAGTGCATCGAGATGCACATCGAATGGGCCTCAGTGCTGAGATTCACATGCCTAGTATAGCCACTATACGACCACAAATGTCCCAAGAAACTAGCTAGCCTAGCCACCCAGTCTGCTGCTCTCTGGGAGAACAGAAACTAGCTAGCCTAGCCACCCAGTCTGCTGCTCTCAATTTACAATTTAGGCATTTAGCAGACGCTCTTAATCCAGAGCGATTTACATTTAAGCAAGAACAAAAGCATGGGAATACATCACATAAAAGCATTTATCAATATCATGAAACATGCGTAAGCTAAGAAAGTAACAGTGGAATATCTATATAATGAAACTATACATACACTATACATATAAACTATACATATTTACTACTATGCTATACATATGTACTATGGCGTGCTATAACTATATACAATACAATTATAGTGCTGTCTACATAACATGCTATAAGTCTGTGTCAAATGCTATCTAAGCCAACAGAAATGCTATCTAAGGGGTTAGGGTAAGTGCTATGGGCCATGATGGAGTCTGAAAAGGTGGGTTTTCAGGCTACGGCGGAAGATTGGGAGTGATGCTGCAGTTCTGACTGCAATGGGAAGTGCATTCCACAGTTTTGGAGCCAGAAGGGAGAAGAGTTTGGGACGTGTGGAGCGTTGTCCCGGCGTTTTTAGTGAGGGTACTTCCAGTTTCCCTGCGTTGGCTGATCTGAGTGCGCGGGAGGGTTTGTAGGGTTCAATCATACTTGTAAGATCTCTGGGAGAACAGAGCAGCTGCATTCTTTGTTTTGATTAGGTGTGGAATGGTGCTGGTTTGAACCACGGCTAGAATGCTGTTTCAACCAATCAGATTGCTTCCTCGAAACCACCTGTGGTATAATTCCTCTTGACTGTGTGTGTGTGTGTGTGTGTGTGTGTGTGTGTGTGTGTGTGTGTGTGTGTGTGTGTGTGTGTGTGTGTGTGTGTGTGTGTGTGTGTGTGTGTAATGTGTGTGTGTTCTCCAGGGATCTCCTCGGTCCTCTTCGGGTCCAGGGTGGGCTGTCTGGACCCCATAGTCCCAGAGGACACAGAGCGTTTCATCCAGCCCATCAACACCATGTTTGTGATGACCCTGCTGACCATGGCGATGCCTCGCTGGCTCCACACGCTGGTCCCTAAACCATGGAACACCTTCTGCACCTGCTGGGACCACATGTTCCAGTTCGGTGAGTTTAGCTGTCGCAACCGTTCCTATAGTCGTCATATGTGACTCTTTTTGATACAGAGACAGTGTGTTGAGGAGAGGAGAAAACAAGACTAACTGTTGAGGAGAGGAGAAAACAAGACTAACTGTCGAGGAGAAGATAAAACAAGACTAACTGTTGAGGAGAGGATAAAACAAGACTAACTGTTGAGGAGAGGAGTTTTTGATTGATTGATTGAAATCTTTATTAACAGTTAGTAGAATTTACAGTACATTTTAAGCACAAACTCAATACAAAGACTGTCAACTGTAAAGCATCAAGCGCTATTCTCCCGTCACATAGCCTACTACTGTTGATTGATTGAAATCTTTATTAACAGTTAGTAGAATTTACAGTACATTTTAAGCACAAACTCAATACAAAGACTGTCAACTGTGAGTGGACGACCCAATTAAGCATTACACTTGTTTACAACAGGGTCCACATTGTTCAATTCATCAAAACATTTAAAGACATACAAACATTTAGAGACATACAAATAGACATTTCTCTGTAGGTAAAGAACAGAACAGGAATTCATCATATGGGAAGCAAAAAAGGGAAAAGATACAATATACAGCGAGGGAAAATGGGGTGGGGGGGTGGGGGGGATTCAGTTTTTACAGAGGCCAGTTTCGAATTGCAGCCATCCGTAGGTGCCCTTTGAGAGCAGTTTTGAAGGAGTCAAGGGATTCACATGTCTTAATGGCATGAAATGGAGAAAACAAGACTAAGTGTTGAGGAGAGGAGAAAACAAGACTAAGTGTTCAGGAGAGGAGAAAACAAGACTAACTGTTGAGGAGAGGAGAAAAACTGATTTATTTATTTTTATCCAAAATGAGTTAATAGCACAGGCAGACTCTTCACATACTAGAACATGTCTGACATAAATATCAGAGCTGAAATCGAAATATGAATATAAAATAAATGCTTAAACATGTAGCTAGGTGTAATGGTAGAGACCACAGAAGACATGTAAATATGAAATAAATGCTTAAACATGTAGCTAGGTGTAATGTTAGAGACCACAGAAGACATGTAAATATGAAATAAATGCTTAAACATGTAGCTAACCCTAACCCTAACCCTGTTTAAGCATTTATTTCATATTTACATGTCTTCTGTGGTCTCTACCATTACACCTAGCTACATGTTTAAGCATTTATTTCATATTTACATGTCTTCTGTGGTCTCTAACATTACACCTATAGCTACATGTTTAAGCATTTATTTCATATTTACATGTCTTCTGTGGTCTCTAACATTACACCTAGCTACATGTTTAAGCATTTATTTCATATTTACATGTCTTCTGTGGACTCTAACATTACACCTAGCTACATGTTTAAGCATTTATTTCATATTTACATGTCTTCTGTGGTCTCTAACATTACACCTAGCTACATGTTTAAGCATTTATTTCATATTTACATGTTGATTTCAGCTCTGATTTCAGACATATGTGAAGATTCTCATTTTGGATAAAAACATTGACTGTCTCTGTATCAAAAGGAGTCACATTATGTTCTTTATAATGGGGTTATTTGCTTTCCCAGGTTGTGCCTGCCTGGGTCAGGGTTAGGCTTGTATAAATGCATTTATAAATGTTATAAGTTATTATTAGTAATTCATAACGAGTCTTTCTTTCCCAGGTTGTACCCCGTCATTCCCGCCAACGCCAGAGTCATCACAGAGAGAGACATCCAAGTTGGAGATTATATTATTCCTAAAAACGTGAGTATGTATTTGATTTGTAAAAAACCTCTTAGGCCTAACTCAGGATTATGTTTATGCTCGCTGTCCGTCAGGATCTTCTTATCTCCATATTATTTTAACTTTTTGTTATTATGGTAAATGAGTAGCAAATGTGGCAGATCTGTTTTTGACTTTTAAAGCGTAATAAGCGGGATAATATCTGGCTAGATGGTCATTATCGGGAGATAATTCACCTTCAGGCTTCGCCTCTGTGATTAAACTCCCTGTCGGTGAATTATCTCCCGACAACGACCACCTATAGCCAGATATCATCCCTTACATAAGTTCTGGATGGCGGGTTTTAATGTTTGCATTGGCAACAGTTTACTCTGTCTGGACGGCCCACAGCTTTGAATGCTTGCTACCTGCGTGCATGGCAACGGTTTACTCTGGCTGACACTAGCTTACAGTATTGAGCTCTTTTTTAGACTAGCCAGAATAAAGTGAACCGTGCCGTGAAACGTTTCAGATTAGTTTCAGTTCAGATAAGGTTCAGGTTCAGATAAGATTCTCAGAACTTAATTTGGTCTCCTGCCCACGAGCAACTATTACACGTTCTAGTTCCCAGAACCCAGAATTCAGAACGTGTACTTGTTTCTAGAACGGCAGATCAGCTATAGTTTTAGTTTATTTTATCTTCTTCTGCAGTCCTTAGACCTTCCGTTGCAGCTGAAGGTCCAGTGTGTCATTGTCTAGGTCAATTAACCCACGATCACCATTCGGTGGCCGGTACGTGGGGCAGCTGGTCAGCACGTGTTCCACAGTCTGCAGTAAACATTTGGGCACTTTCTGTGAGACCCCATTTCTGCACCAGAACGTCCCACAGCTGTCCTGAGGCGGTTGAGGGTTGTCCTCTCGTTGCGGAGCAGGTGCTGGCCAGGAACACATGTGGGTTTATTTTATGAAGTACCTTCAGGGGTGCGCTGGCCCTGATGGTGATGGAAACCATTATGTTAGATAGCATACCCTTAGATAGCATTTGATACAGACTCATAGCATGTTATGTAGACAGCACTATAATTGTCCACTCCTTGCGGGGCAGGTGCTGGCCAAGAACACAATAACGCAATTATAGTGCTGTCTACATAACATGCTATAAGTCAAATGCTATCTAAGTCTACAGAAATGCTCTGAGACAGAGACAGAGAGAGACAGAGAGAGAGACAGAGAGAGACAGAGAGCGAGAGAGAGACAGAGAGAGAGAGACAGAGAGAGACAGAGAGAGACAGAGAGAGAGACAGAGAGAGAGACAGAGAGCGAGAGAGAGCGACAGAGAGAGACAGAGAGAGAGAGAGAGAGAGAGGTGTGAATGCAATGCACCAAATAGCGTGGTTGGTGAGAATAAAGAATACAGTGGGTCATGTCCAGTCGCAAAGCGCACACGGTACAAATGGCACATCTCTCTCCTGTTTAGGTGAAAAAAGGACGCATGCACCCTTGACTGCATTCCGTTGTGACTAGGGTTTATTTTATGAAGTACCTTCAGGGGTGGCCCTGATGGTGATGGAAACCATTATGTTAGATAGCATACCCTTAGATAGCATTTCTCTAGACTTAGATAGCATTTGATACAGACTTATAGCATGTTATGTAGACAGCACTATAATTGCATTGTATGTAGTCATAGCACATCATAGTACATATGTATAGCATAGTATAGTATATATGTATAGTTTATATGTATAGTTTCATTATATAGATATTCCACTGTTACTTTCTTAGCTTACGCATGTTTCTTGATAAATGTTTTTATGTGATGTATTCCCATGCTTTTTTGTTCTTGCTTAATGTAAATCGCTCTGGATTAAGAGCGTCTGCTAAATGCCTACATTGTAAATTGTAATTGTAAATTATGTTAAGATCACAACGTGTCGCATTGTAATGTAGATCTGTAGATCTACACAGCTGAGTCTAAATCATTGTAATGTAGATCTGTAGATCTACACAGCTGAGTCTAAATCATTGTAATGTAGATCTGTAGATCTACACAGCTGAGTCTAAATCATTGTAATGTAGATCTGCTTTTTTCGCTACACAGCTGAGTCTAAATCGGCATTCTGACGCCATCAAGGTCTTCTGAAAATGCATTAGTTGACTAAATCAACTGCACATTTAGACAACAAAAAACGTGTGGTATTTAGTCAATTAAAACAAAACATTTCAGATGACTAACATTTGCCTGAAACTAAAGTACCTTAAAGTACCCGTCAACGAGTACCGTAACGATCAAAGGTTTCTGTCCAAATGACCTTAACCCATTTTGGCGGGAACCCCTTTTGGTGTTAGCATCATGTCGTGCTTTAGCTATTGAAAAATAGCAGATCTACAAGCTAATAGCTTGTAGATCGCTAACCCTACGAGCTTGTAGGTCTGCTATTTTTGAAGAATCGTGAAAAGTGACATGAAAGTGTTTGAGAACGACTGACATAGAAAAACAGCTTTTTCAAGAAAACAGTCAGGATGTAGAAGACATTTGCAGAATCCTTCCCAGGTCAAAATGGGTTAAAAACGCCTGTTTTTCATTCATTTCCCGCAGACTCTGCTCACGCTGTGCCACTTCGCCACCTCCCGCGACGCGTCCGTGTTTCCCGAGCCCGACGCGTTCCGCCCGCGGCGCTGGCTGAACAGAGAGCAGTGCCATCACCCGTACGCCTCGGTGCCGTTCGGCGTGGGGAAACGCAGCTGCATCGGACGACACATCGCCGAGCTGGAGCTCTACCTCGCCATCGCCAGGGTGAGTCAGCCTGGCCTGGCCTGGCCTGGCCTGGCCTGGCCTGGCCTGGCCTGGCCTGGCCTGCAGGCCACACCAGGATGTTGGTCTGGAACTTCAGACTCCATCGGCTGCCTTTATTTTATTATTATTATCCCATTCTGGGCGGGAACCCATTTTGGTGTTAGCATCATGTTATGCTTTAGCTATTGAAAAATAGCAGATCTACAAGCTTGTAGGTCTGCTATTTTTGAAAAATCGAAGAACGACTGACATTTTTTAGAATCTGATCTCAGGTCAGAAAGGGTTAATCAGACCAGTGTGTGTCCAGTGGAAACCTCGTATGAATCTGATCTCAGGTCAGAATGGGTTAATATTATAAGGCAGGGTATTCCTGTACCCTCAGGAACCCTCAGGGTATTTATTCCCTGTCTGGATTCAGAGCGTTTCTCACCTGCCTTTGACAAATCATCAGAATATTCTGCGTCGCTCCTTGATTGGATGTGATTGTTCTGGTCTGTGATTGGTCTCTTCAGATCGTGGTTAGTGATTGGATGTGATTGTTCTGGTCTGTGATTGGTCTGTTCAGATCGTGACGGAGTTCGAGGTGAAGCCGGACCCAGAGGGAGGCGGAGCTACGGTGAAACCGATGACGAGGACACTCCTGGTTCCCGAGAGCGTCATCAACCTGCAGTTTGTTGACCTCTGACCTCTGGCAGGCAGGCAGGCAGACAGACAGACAGACAGACAGACAGACAGACAGATTTTACAATAAGACGTCATTGCCATCCCCAGTCCCTGCTTACTGATGCATGTGTCCCTAGCGATGACATCATGTGTCCCTAGCGATGACATCATGTGTCCCTAGCGATGACATCAGGGAACGACAGTTTTTTACCTCTGGTCTGCTTTGAGGCAGGACTCCTGGATCGGACTAGTGTAGAAACACAGCGAAGGTTGCCGTATATTAGATTAGTCGATGGGTGGACTAGTGTAGAAACACGGGGAAGGTTGCCGTATATTAGATTAGTCGATGGGTGGACTAGTGTAGAAACACAGGGAAGGTTGCTGTATATTAGATTAGACGATGGGTGGCCCTTCCAAGACAGATGTTGCGCTCTCATTAGAAGGCGGGTGTAAGTGCCATCCAGCCGTTTCTCTCATTTCTTTGAAAGTGTCCATGTCTCGGAGCCATAGAGTAGAATCGGCTTGACGGTCCAGATGTCACGCATGCAGGAGAGTTAGGACATCTCTGTTCACTTTATTACAAGCAGATCGCACAAGTAATAGTTTACGTCCAGGTCGCTGTTTGATGTGTATGCGCCGTGCCAGCAAATGACGTAATGACTACTTGTGCCTAGCCTCGATACCCAGGCTTTCATTTCGTCTGCGCGAAAGATGAAAGCCTGGAAAAAGCCGTGGGCTGAACCAGTCTAAAAGTGGGAGTCAACCCTTCCGCGTAGGCGTCGCTCTAAATGATGTGACGTAGCGCTGCACTAGGGGGGAGAGGAGGGGCCGGGGGTGACGGACAGACTGATGAGATCCAATCAGGGTGCGCGCTTTTCTGAGACGCGACCCTCCCATCTAGGCCAGAAATGTCTCTGCTTAGGTCAGGCTAACTTGTGCCTGATACGGCAGTGGTGTCAGATTACATACATGTGTACACAGGAGCATTACCTTTAATCCTCCCGACACTAAAACATATCGTCATTACGTCACCATCGAAAATCAATTACACTCTGGGTCAACATTGAGAGCTAGTTGTACCAGTTACCCTGACGTCATATGCTGGGACAGTGCATACGCAACAAAAGTGGCGCAAAGTAACCACAGTATACCGCTAATCAACTTACAAATTACATATACATTATACACAGAGGCGTTTAGTAATAATATCACTATAGTCCAAGATTAAGTACATTTAAAGCAATTGACAATTTAAAATAAATAATTAAATAATTATACTGTATACGTGATACGTCAGTTTATATACCTTTTTATTCATCAGATATCGATGATTTATTTTTCTTTGAGAAACTAAAAAGGGATCCAGAATAATTCTAAATCAATAAAACTGTATTTATTTTATAGATAGAAACTTGTACCATACTTCATAATAGTACTTTTTTACATGCATAAAGTAGGTAGGTAGCAATTAGCTAAACCTAATAATTCAACATTTCTAACGTTCCTTCACAGAGAAGCTGAGATTTGACAGTTTGTAGCGGTCGACAGTACTTGCACACTCTGCTTGCGCACTATTTATGGCCTACTAGTGTGCAACAAGCAAGTATGCACTCGAAAGAGTGCAGTTCTAGTTTTAGATTGTTTTTTGTAATAGTACAACAGCTAACCCTAAACCTAACCTAACCCACTGTGGATCACCTTTTATAATGGATTGCATTTGTATTGCTCTTTTCTATGCACAGAGCGCTTTACACAGAGCGCTTTACAGAGCTCAACTTCTTGTGTTTGGAGAATTTTTAATTTATTTTCTTACTCTTTGGATAAATGTGTACTTTTTCAACTGATATTATTCAGTAAAACATCCAGGGTGGTGTGTTTATTTTTGGAACACAGGGGTAGTAGTGCCCTCTGGTGAACTTTTTTATCATACTGTATTAGCAGCAAATGTTCATTCGAGCTGAAACACAGATCACTTCATTAATTGATCATTTCTAATCACAATAATTCCAACCCTGATGACCTGAGACTACATTCTTATCTAGTAGTCCGGCAGCCGGGGGTGTGGGGTGGGACATTTGGTATATAGTCTTTTTATTGGCCTAAAATATGGTATAGTTACAAACATTCATGAATCAACTTGCTGACCGACTGTCAGCATTTGTTGAGGTTTATTATGTGACCATACCATTAACATATAAGGCAGCAATGTCACTTTCATTATGCTTTAAGTAACATAACATGTGACATGACAAACTATGAGGTTTTCATGATTACGGCCAATAAAAAAAACGATATACCAAATTTCGTTTACTTTAGTTTAGATTAAACCATTCTGGTTTCGTAGGTCTCGTAGGTCTGCAACTTTTTTTAAATCGTGAAAATGTAGTGCAAATCTTTGAATATATATTCTTTCAGAGAGAACGTTTTTAACTCAAATCTTTGCTTCTGAGGGTGGTCCCTGGAACTACATATTTTCAGTTGGGGGTCGGCGGCCACATACATATATTTTTGGGGGTCCTTGACATGAAAATGTTTGAGAATGACTGACAAACGCAAGGTTTTTCAGAAAACTGTCAGGATTTAAAAGGCATTTGTAGAATCGTCCTCAGGTCTAAAAGAAGCCTGTTGACTGGCGGACTATATTGAGCTCTACAGTGTCCTAGGATCAGTGTCTATAGCTCTACATTCTACAATGTCCTAGCATCAGGGTCTATATAGCTCCACAGTGTCCTAGCATCAGGGTTTATTTTAAACTTGCTACGTGCTCAGGTCAGAACTCACAATGTTTAATTGACAGCGTTGTGTGAGCTTGTAGATCGTCTATTTTCAGTATTATGCCCTTTTTTAATATTCTTACGCTGTGAGTTCTGTTTTAAATCTCAACAATGAATGAACTGTTGAAAAGGATTTCTGTTTAGGAAAAGTGTGACGGTTGAAAACCCCCAAAACACATTGAAACTCAGGCTTTTCTTATATTTAGATGTTTGTTTTAAAAATGTTTATGGTGCAAAATCACTGTATTTATTTATATCTTAATGTTGCATTTTTATAGTATCTAGAAAACTGATGCCTAATATTACAATTTCATTTTGTAAACATAATATTGGACACGAGAATTGTGTATTTATTCAATTTTTTTAAACATTTAAAACTGTTACTGTGTACAAAAGGTGCTCAAAGGGCCTCACGTTGGAATATTTTGAAACTTAAATGTTTACATCAGTGTTATTAAATGATCAAGTTGTCATTTTGTATGAATGTTCTGTGTCCTGCACTTCCCCCATTATATTATTAAAGAACATTTCCTTTCCACAACAACATTATACATGACTTCATTTCTTTCTTTTAATTCCCAGCAGTCAGCTTGGATTTTCTTTTAACCTCATAGCAAAGTTCTTTGTTCACCCAGGGAAGTGGAGCCACACCCTGCTCATAGAACATTTCATGGTAGGGGTTCAATGCCTTGCTCAAGGACACTTCAGCGGTGGTAATTTTAACGTGCCGGTCCGGGGAACTGGCGACCTTCCGGTATCAAGACCGCTCCGCAAACCGTTCGGCCAGCGCTGCCCAATCAACTCTTTGCTACTGGGGTTCCCTGTCTAGAATGAATATGGGTTCCCTGTATAGCCATAGATATATACGTCTATGGGTATAGTCATAATGTCTATGGGTATACCCATACAGTATATGGGTACTTCCAGCTTCCCTGCGTTACCCTCACTAAAAACGCCGGGACAACGCTCCACACGTCCCAAACTCTTCTCCCTTCTGGCTCCAAAACTGTGGAATGCACTTCCCATTGCAGTCAGAACTGCAGCATCACTCCCAATCTTCCGCCGTAGTCTGAAAACCCACCTTTTCGGACTCCATCATGGCCCATAGCACTTACCCCACCCCCTTAGATAGCATTTCTGTAGACTTAGATAGCATTTGATACAGACTTATAGCATGTTATGTAGACAGCACTATAATTGCATTGTATGTAGTCATAGCACGTCATAGTACATATGTATAGCATAGTATAGTATATATGTATAGTTTCATTATATAGATATTCCACTGTTAGTTTCTTAGCTTACGCATGTTTCATGATAGCCTAAATGCTTTTTATGTGATGTATTCCCATGCTTTTTTGTTCTTGCTTAATGTAAATCGCTCTGGATTAAGAGCGTCTGCTAAATGCCTAAATTGTAATTGTAAATTGTATATGTCTATGGTAAAAGCCACTGCATTTACATTCCAGTATGGAATAAATAATGTAAATTCTACCACAGACTATCTGAGCACTTAACACCTATAATAATAATAAATAGATTATAAGATTATTACTATAGATTTAATTATATTTCACAGTATGTAGAATGGGTAGGCCCTACATTTCATTATATTTCACAGTATGGAGAATGGGTACATTTCATTATATTTCACAGTATGTAGAATGGGTACATTTCATTATATTTCACAGTATGCCGAATGGGTACATTTCATTGTATTTCACAGTATGTAGAATGGGTACATTTCATTGTATTTCACAGTATGTAGAATGGGTACATTTCATTATATTTCACAGTATGTAGAATGGGTACATTTCATTGTATTTCACAGTATGTAGAATGGGTACATTTCATTGTATTTCACAGTATGTAGAATGGGTACATTTCATTATATTTCACAGTATGTAGAATGGGTACATTTCATTATATTTCACAGTATGTAGAATGGGTACATTTCATTATATTTCACAGTATGTAGAATGGGTATATTTCAAAGTATGTAGAATGGGTACATTTCATTATATTTCACAGTATGTAGAATGGGTACATTTCATTATATTTCACAGTATGTACTATGTAGAATGGGTACATTTCATTATATTTCACAGTATGTAGAATGGGTACATTTCATTGTATTTCACAGTATGTAGAATGGGTACATTTCATTGTATTTCACAGTATGTAGAATGGGTACATTTCATTATATTTCACAGTATGTAGAATGGGTACATTTCATTATATTTCACAGTATGTAGAATGGGTACATTTCATTATATTTCACAGTATGTAGAATGGGTACATTTCATTATATTTCACAGTATGTAGAATGGGTATATTTCAAAGTATGTAGAATGGGTACATTTCATTATATTTCACAGTATGTAGAATGGGTACATTTCATTATATTTCACAGTATGTAGAATGGGTATATTTCAAAGTATGTAGAATGGGTACATTTCATTATATTTCACAGTATGTAGAATGGGTATATTTCAAAGTATGTAGAATGGGTACATTTCATTATATTTCACAGTATGTAGAATGGGTACATTTCATTATATTTCACAGTATGTAGAATGGGTACATTTCATTATATTTCACAGTATGTAGAATGGGTACATTTCATTATATTTCACAGTGTACCAGTGCCTCGAGCTGCGTGTGTTGCAGAATGCATGGAAAAGTGGGTATTAACGCCATCTGGTGGTGGAATTTTACTGACAGAGGTAGAACTATACTTCGTCCGTACAACAGTGTTTGGTTGTGTTTACTTCCGCTAGCCCTAAGCGCTAGCCCAGCTAGCTAGCTAGCTAGCTTAGCTACCTTCCACCATAGAAGTAGCTAGCTGTGTGGTTAGTTACGCTTCTGAAACAAGACTTTATTTGTTTTAAAACATTTTTTATTTAATCGACAGTTTGTGTTAATTAATGTTCTGTCCTTTAGAACAACAATAAAACACGTGACTCGTAATAATAGCCATGGAAATAAAATAAAGCTAACAGTAGCTAAAGCTATTTTCCGAGCTCAGGTTTATTTTGAAGAGAAAGCGGAAATGCAGCGTTTAACGTCAGAATTTTGACGAGTAGAACTTCCTCTTAATTTGAAAGCTTCCGGAAGTGCGTTCGCATAAATTGACTAAACATCGACTTGACGGACTGACTGACTGTAAAACACGGTTGGACGGAAGAAGTATAGTTCTACCACTGTAAAACACGGTTGGACGGAAGAAGTATAGTTCTACCGCTGTAAAACACTGTTGTACGGAAGAAGTATAGTTCTACCTCTGTAAAACACGGTTGGACGGAAGAAGTATAGTTCTACCTCTGTAAAACACGGTTGGACGGAAGAAGTATAGTTCTACCTCTGTAAAACACGGTGGACGGAAGAAGTATAGTTCTACCTCTGTCAGTAAAATTCCACCACCAGATGGCGTTAATACCCACTTTTCCATGCATTCTCCAACACACGCAGCTCAAAGCTCTGGTTCCATAGGAGGTTCCAGTAATAGCTTTAGCTACTGTTAGCTTTATTTTATTTCCATGGCTATTATGACGAGTCACGTGTTTTATTGTTGTTCTAAAGGACAGAACATTATTTAACACAAACTGTCGATTAATTTTTTTTTTTTTTTAAACAAATAAAGTCTTGATTCAGAAGCTAACTAACCAGACAGCTAGCTACTTCTATGGTGGAAGCTAGCTAAGCTAGCTTTGCTAAGCTAGTGCTAGCTTTGCTAAGCTAGCTAAGCTAGCTAGCTAGCCTAGCGAAGTAAACACAATGACGTCACATTCTAAAATAGAGATTTCCGGCGTGTTACATTTATATTATATTTTTCTCCGGCTACGCCAGTAGAATTCATAGTTATATAATTATTATCGTTATAAACACCAGAAGTATTGTAATTTTGATCAAACTTTGCCTGTTATCTCTTATGATCTTATTAGTCCTTGAGCTATATCCCATTATTATTATTATTATTATTATTATTATTATTATTAGTAGTAGTAGTGTAGCGCCGGCCGCAGCTAGAAGAATATGCAGGCTTTAGACTCTCTTTATAAGGATAGATGACAAGGAGTTTATCATTGGAACGCCACCGGTCGCTCCGTTTATTATCAATCCACACAACAGCTCAACACAGCCAACTCTGGCGCATCACAACATTGCGTCATCCAAACACGCCAGCCTTCAGGCAAAAGCAAACGATCCTCGAGCCTACATACGTCCCCCCTTACAAAAGAAATGTCCCCATTTCGACGTAAACAACAAGGCATATTGAGAAAAAAAAACAAACATTCCAGAACCATGAATTCCAAATTATCAAAAATAAAAATAAAACAATTCTGCATCCCTGAGAACACACTCATGCAATACAAATACAAAATATAGAAAGAAAAAGTAACACAGAAGGCACATTCACAGTACTTAATCCCGTCAGTCCATCACATAATCCCCAAAACGTACAGGGGCTCGCACCGACCTCCCAGCCCGAGAGACCACAGGCGGAGCAGGCGTGCGCACCGGGGAATTGAGAGCAACATCCCCCCCCCCAGGATCACAGTCCACGTCCGCAGGAGGAAGGAACGAGTTTGCATGGTCGTTGTGAGGGACTGCCTCCCCTTGCCCCACAGCAGGTGAGGAAGAGGGAAAGAGACCCTTTTCCGGGCCCCCCAACGGATACGTTACAGGCAGAGTGTAGGGACGCAGCCTGTCATAATGGACGACCTGCAGAGGGGCCTCCCCGCCAAACGGGCTACTAATCTGATAGGTGACCCCGATCTCCTCATCCCGGTCCATTCTGCAACGCACCAGATAAGGGCCCTTCCAATGTGGAGCCAGCTTACGTCGACTCTCTGTGGGATCATTCAACCACACAAGGTCCCCAGGCACATAAGGCTTGTGCTTCATCCTCCTGTCATAATAATTCTTCTGACTACCGCTCGCTGCCCGGCTGTTTTCCCTAGCCCGGCCAAATGCCGTCTCCAAGGACCCCAGGAGGGAACCGGCGAAGTCCCCTGGGGGACCACCAGCAGCGTTGCCCTGCACTCGTGACCCCAGCAGAACATCCACAGGCGTCCGAGCTTCCCTGCCGTGCGTGAGGAAGAAAGGGGTGAACCCAGTACTGTCATGTACACTTGTATTGTAGGCAAAACCAACTTGTGACAGGAAAGAGTCCCACTCTCCTTCATAAGACAGGAGAGTCTTTGCCAACTGATCTATCAGTGTCCGATTAAATCGTTCCACCATCCCATCAGACTGTGGATGGTATGGCGTGGTGCGTGTTTTCTTCACCCCCAACATCTCGCAGAGATGCCGCACTACCTCCGATTCAAACTGGGCCCCTTGATCTGTGTGCAGAGTCTCCATTACTCCATGTTCCAAGACGTACTCCACGAGCATGTGCTTTGCGACTGTTTGGGCTCTCTGGTCCGGCATGGCATACAAATTCACAAACTTGGAGAAATAGTCCTGCACAACCAACACGTACCTGCTGCCCTTAGTCGTGATTGGCAACTCAAGTATGTCTGCAGCGACACGTTGGAATGGTCTCTCCACCGGTGTGCTTCTCATAGGAGCATGATGGCGGGGCACCGGGGACTTCCGTCTTTGGCATGCATAGCACTGGTCGCAATACTTCCGGATGTCTTTTCCCATCCCCGGCCAATAACACACCACCTTTGCGCGTGCCATCACCCTATCATACGCCAGATGTGCCGTTAGTGGGCCTCCATGCAGGTGCCCCAGGACCTCGGATCTCAGCGCAGCAGGGACGACAACCAGCGTGAACTCCCTTCCATCCTGCAAACGGTTCACCTTGAACAGCAGTCCGTCAACCAACGTTAGCTCCTCAAACACCCTCCATAGAGCTCTTAGAGTATCACCTTTGACCCTCCACGAAGGAGGTTTTCGTCCATCCTCCAACCACTCCAGGACCTCCCTTATGTCCGGGTCCTCTCGCTGAAGCTCCTTGACATTGGAGCCATCGTGTGAAAGGGTGTAAATCGAGGCCAGATCTGTAGGCTCCTGGAGATCCGAAGGAGGACCACCGGAGCTGCCATCCATAGAAGGGGTTGTAAGAGAGACCACTACCGGACTCTCGACGACGCACACTGCACCGGGGACTTCCGCCATAGTCACCTGAGTACCCACGTCGATGAGAGTCGAGACACTGTTAGGGGTTTTACAGTCCAAGGTCTCCGCACCCGCTTCGGGTCTGCGTGACAGAGCATCAGCATTAGTGTGCTGAGCCCCACTCTTGTGGACAATAACCCACTCGTACGGATCAAGCTCCAGGGCCCATCTGCTACGACGCCCTGTCCTGTCATCGTCAATAGTGAGCCGTCGTAGACCCACCAAAGGCCGGTGGTCTGTGACAATCGTGAATGGAAGGCCACCCAAGTAGTGCCTGAAGTTACGAACAGCCCACACGATTGCCCATAATTCTCTGTCGAACGTGGACCACCGACGTTCGGCACCTGTGAGGGAGTGACTAGCATAGGCCACCACCCTCTCCAAGCCATTCACTTCTTGCGCCAACACAGCCCCCACGGCAAACTGGGATGCGTCGGTGTACAGTACAAACGGCCGATCAAACTCTGGGTGACACATAATGGGTTCAGCGCAAAGGGAGTCTCTCAAGAACTCAAACGCCTCCTGACATTGCACCGTCCATTGAAACGAAACATCCTTCTCCGTAAGATGATTCAGGGGTGCCGCACGATCAGCAAAGCACTTCACAAATCTCCTGTAGTATGAACAGAGACCCAGGAATGCACGAGTCTCTGTGGCAGACCGCGGCACAGGCCATGATCTGACTTTCTCAGTGTTCCGGGGGTCGGGGCGCAACCCTTCCGCAGAGATCACATGGCCAAGGAAAACCACATGATTGCGGGCCAGATGACACTTCTTGGCATTCAGCCGCAGGCCAGCAGCCCCAATCCTAGTAAAGACCTCCCTCAGAGCTGAGATGTGGTCCTCAAATGAACTATTATATACCAGAATGTCATCCAGGTACACCATGCAGATGTGCCACGGCAGCCCCCTCAACACCAGCTCCATAATCCTCTGGAAGGTCGCCGGTGCATTGGTCAGACCCATGGGCATGGACCTGAACTGATACAGGCCCTGACCAGTGTTGAAGGCGGTCTTTTCTCGGTCCTCCTGTGCCACTTCCACTTGCCAGTACCCATCTGAGAAGTCCAAGGTGCTGAACCATGTAGCCCCCGCCAGTGCATCCAGCGTATCATCCACCCGCGGTAGCGGGTGAGAGTCCTTGACTGTCACGGAGTTGAGGCCCCTGTAGTCCACACAGAACCTCCATGACTTATCCTTCTTTCTTACGAGCACCACTGGAGAGGACCAGGGGCTACAGCTCTCCTCGATGACACCCTCTTTCAAAAGGCGCTTGACTTGACTGTCTATCTCCCTCCTCTTCTCGGGGGAGGTGCGGTAAGCCCGCCGCCTCACTGGGGGGTTGTCACCCGTCTGTATGCTGTGTTTGACAAGAGACGGGTTCGCTGCTCCGCCCCGTCCGGTGCGGAACACCACCCGGTTCTCCTCCACCAGAGCCTGCAGTTGTCGCTTCTGTTCTACAAGCAATGGACAGTTACTTAAATCTGGCAGTGAAACCGCATCCTGTGCAGGAGTGACAACCTTTGCATCGTTAAGTACATCACACTCATTAACATGGTGAATAACACCCAGGCGGGAACCAGGATAAAGTTTCAGTTCAGTGTTTGTTGGGTTGAGCAACCGCGCCACCGTGCACCCATCTTTTACCGGTGCCACCGTGCGTGCGACCACTAGGCCTAGCGTGTCACGCACCTCAGGCTCCAAATAACCTAAATAAGAACTGGTGTGTGGTCCAGCAAGGCGAGGTGGCTCAACCCGAACCGGTACAATAATTTCGCAAAAAGGCGGTACAGTCGTAGCAACAGACACAGATATGTTACAACACTCGGGTATGAAATCATCGACATGCATGAGAGGCACTT
Organism: Protomyctophum parallelum; assembly: GCF_964188405.1. Classification (NCBI taxonomy): domain Eukaryota; kingdom Metazoa; phylum Chordata; class Actinopteri; order Myctophiformes; family Myctophidae; genus Protomyctophum; species Protomyctophum parallelum. The sequence goes on along the minus strand of NC_139698.1, from coordinate 113,792 downwards.
CAAAATCTCCGAGGCTGAGCAGTCCCTGACCAGTGTCCAAAACAGCATGGTTCATCAGCATGAAATCAAACCCCAACAGAACCGCTTGTGTTGCCCCCCGTACCACATGAACAACGTGCTCCCAGTGACCGCCACCCATCCGTATGGGCAGAGTCATCGTACCCAAGGTGTCCAATAATTGACCATTAACTGCACGGGCAAAGCTGTACTGCTTACTCAATGCACGTCTACTTAGAGTCGGAATGGACATTCTACATTCTTCAGAAATCAATGAAACACTTGAACCAGAGTCAATAAGTACAGTCACGTCTAGACCCTCTACGACCCCTTTAACATAGGCCGTACACTTGGACTCACCCACCGCACATGAGTCCGTCTGACCTGGAGTTGCTGTCACTGAGATTTCACTTTGACCCTTGGGTGGTGAAGCTGGCATCTGGGTCCCGACGCCAGCTAATTGTAGTTTCCCTGCTGCCGTCCGTGCGGGGATGAAGATGGTGACCTCCTGGCGGGAGACAGGAACCTCACTCCACGCCTCTGTTGTCGATCCTCTGTGGCGCGCCGCTCCCCATCGTCTGACCGGTGTGGCGAGAAGTCAGCTCGGGCCCCCCGCTCTCGTGGGGACCACTCTCTGGCATTGTAACCTCTCTGCGGCTCACGTTGTGGAGAACGGCCCCTCGCACGGTCATCCCTCTGGTGGCTCCCGAACGTAGACCTGCAGCCAGACCTGCCACAATCACAGTGACAGGCATCTCGTTGTCCTCCGCGCTCCCCTGCGTCTCTACGCCGGTCCTCGCGGTTAAGGGAGCCCCGTCTGCCTTCCTCAGACCTGTGGCCACGTGTTTTCAGCTCCCTCACCTCAGTCTGTAAGTTATCCATCTTCAAGGTGAGGCGTTCGACCGCATGCACGAGCTTCTCTGCAGCATTAGCATTACAGTCCACAACAGCAGCTGGTGGTGAACTTAGGCTAGCCACAACAGCAGGATATGGAAGACTGTAGGGCGACACAGGTGCCGTGCCCACCCCCAGCACAGACTGCCGTGCTCGTTCACAGCGGCTCGCTATTATCAAGGCTTCGTCCATGTCAGTCGCTCCCTGTTCGTGGCACTTAGTTTGGAGAGCAGGGTCCAGTCCAGCAAGAAAACGCCTAAACTTCTCACCATTCTGTGCAGCCCAGTCATATTCAGGGAACGCCTCTGCCACAAGCCTGGAAATATCTGCTGCATAAACTTCCAAACTCTCGTTTTCTTGGCGGGGACGTGCATTCACGCAGGTCTGAAAATACAGCATGTATTGTTTCATCCCAAATGCCTCCTTCAGCCTCTCCTTCACACGTCCATAATCCAATTGTACAGATCCATGTAGACTGTCCCACAACAGGAAAGCTGCCCCGTCCAGCCTGGTAGGTAGAATGTTGGCTAAAGTATCCATGTAGACCGCGGTCGACGCCCCCCTCGTCTGAGCGCGAACCGCGGCTTCAAACTGTTTTATCCATGTAGCAAACGGCTTCTGTCCGTCCCCACGGAACGGCTGCGGGAGCTCCACTCTGAAGTTAGTCACAGACAAATCAGCACGTCTGCGCTCGTCTCCATCCGTCTCCCACGCGTCCTCGCTTTTAGTTTTATATCCGCCGTACATCGTGCTCAAGTCCAATGTAAACACAGTCAGTCCTGATTCAAAACTCCAGTAACTATCCACGGAGAGAAACTGTCAAAAAAAACTCCACAATCCAAATACCGCTGCCACCAATGTAGCGCCGGCCGCAGCTAGAAGAATATGCAGGCTTTAGACTCTCTTTATAAGGATAGATGACAAGGAGTTTATCATTGGAACGCCACCGGTCGCTCCGTTTATTATCAATCCACACAACAGCTCAACACAGCCAACTCTGGCGCATCACAACATTGCGTCATCCAAACACGCCAGCCTTCAGGCAAAAGCAAACGATCCTCGAGCCTACATAAGTATCAGTATCATTATCATTATCATTATCATTATCATTATTATTATCATCATCATCATTATTATTATTATTATTATTATCATCATCATCATCATCATCATCATCATCATCATCATCATCATCATCATCATCATCATCATCATCATCATCATCATCATCATCATCATCATCATCATCATCATCATTATTATCACTATCAATCTAGTATGTTTGTAACATAACTATAAAGACGTCTAGCAACCAATGCTTTTATTGTGAAGTGCTCGGCCGGATGCTGTGTGTGTTCTCATGGTTTCTAAGCTGACACTTCAGAGTAAAGGTTCTCCACACGTGTGTGTGTGTGTGTGTGTGTTTGTGTGTGTTCAACATGTCTGTGTTTATGGATCTAAACATCACTTATAGATCTGATAAATCTGATCTGAAGACCCTCATACAGACGGCCGCTCACTGTAAGATATTAACTTTATTAACGTGTGTGTTTATTGGTCTAAACATCACTTATAGATCTGATAAACAGTATTAAACACACACTGAGGACCCTCTCTCTCTCACACACACACACACACACACACACACACACACACACACACACACACACACACACACACACACACACACACACGCACCACTGTATTGATGTTATTGGTACCATTAGGAGAGATAACAGGCACACGTTGATCAAAATAACAATTATTCTACATTCTGTAATTGTGTAGACTTCTGGTTCATTAAGTAATGCAGATGTTTAACAATAATTAAACTCTTGTAACATCATTTTACACTTAATCATTGTTCAGTAACAGTGTTAAATAGCTCTATATTGTGACAGTAATCATTGCTATAGTGTGTTCAGTAACAGTGTTAAATAGCTCTATATTGTGACAGTAATCATTGCTATAGTGTGTGTTCAGTAACAGTGTTAAATAGCTCTATATTGTGACAGTAATCATTGCTATAGAGTGTGTTCAGTAACAGTGTTAAATAGCTCTATATGTAATCATTGCTATAGAGTGTGTTCAGTAACAGTGTTAAATAGCTCTATATTGTGACAGTAATAGAGGCATAAAGTTGTTTAAAGTGAGTTTAATGTTGTTTAATTCAATCAGATAGGACTTTTCAGATTGCATGTATGGGCTGTCAATCAGATAGATTTAATCATAATCAGAGCTTCCGTTGCTCCAGACTGTATTTTTTATTCTGTTGAATTGTTTATTATTAAAGTAAACAAACAAAATAAGGAAATGCTGTTGATGTCAATCTTCACTGTTTATGACCCACCCAGCCGACACACACACTGTACTGTAACACTGTGTGTGTGTGTGTGTGTGTGTGTGTGTGTGTGTGTGTGTGTGTGTGTGTGTGTGTGTGTGTGTGTGTGTGTGTGTGTGTGTGTGTGTGTGTGTGTGTGTGTGTGTGTGTGTGTGTGTGTGTGTAGTGGGATACTCCACCGTAGCCATCAACCATGTGTTTGAACCTCAGCCTAAACAGAAGAAACAACAGAAACAGGTGATTCACTTAATTTAGACCTGAGGATGATTCTACAAATGTCTTCTAAACTCTGACAGTTTTCTGTAAAACCCTCATGTTTTCTGTCAGTCGTTCTCAACCTTTTTTCATGTCGAGGAGACCCTGAATTATCTGTATTCGGCCGCTGACCTAGCGGTCCTGGTATCGTTCCCAATGACATAGGTTCCCTGCAGCCATATGTGAAACCTGTGGTCTCAAACCTTGGCGTCAAACTAGACAATGCCCTTAAACTTGACAAACAGGTCAATGCGGTAGTTAGCTCTAGTTTCTATCATCTGAGGCTGCTGGCCAAAATCAAGTCGGTGCTATCTTTTAGTGATTTTGAGCGAGTTATACATGCCTTCATATCTATGCGGTTGGACTACTGTAATGCCTTGTACGCTGGTTTAAACCAAGCCTCCCTTGCTCGACTCCAGCTAGTCCAAAACTCAGCCGCTCGTCTACTCACAGGTACTCGCAGACGTGAGCATATCACACCTGTCTTGGCCTCCCTTCATTGGCTCCCTGTCTGCTTCAGAGTGGATTTTAAAATTATTTTATTTGTCTTTAAATCTATAAATGGTCTGGCTCCTCTTTATTTGTCGGACCTTATTGAGGTTTATACTCCTGCTAGATCACTGCGGTCTGAGGGCCAGCTAAACCTCAGGGTCACAAAGAAGACCCGCTTAAAGTCCAGAGGCGACCGAGCCTTTTCTGTTGTAGCCCCTAAACTATGGAACGCACTCCCCTCCCACGTCAAATTGGCCCCCTCCATCGAGACCTTTAAATCCCGCCTGAAGACCCACCTCTTTACCTTGGCTTTTAACCCTGCTTGAGTTCCTTTGGTCCTTGTATATGTTTCGTCTCACGGTGATGCTGTCGTCTTTCTGTTGTTTTCTGTAATGTGCTTCAGTTGTTGTCACTGTTTGTACTTTTTCTTTCTCGCTGTTGTTTTTCTGTGTGGTAGCTTTAGTGCACTTGTTTTTATTTTATTTTATTCTCCTGTACAGCACTTCGTAAACTCTGAGTTTTAAAACGTGCTATATAAATAAAGTGGATTGGATTGGATTGGACCCCCATCTGAATATACGTTGTTCCAGCCCCCCCCTGCCCCCCGCCCCCCGGAAGCAAAGCCTGAAATAATATATATTCAAAGATTTGCACCACATTTTCACAATTAAAATAAATAAATAGCAGATCTACAAGCTCGATGAGCTTGTAGATCTGCTATTTATCAATAGCTAAAGTATAACATAATGCTTAAAACACCAAAAGGGGTTCCCGTACAGAATGGGTTAATCTAATTTCATACGGTTGTATGAAATTAGATTGTATGTGAGAATCACTGATATAGAAACATGAGGTTTAACCCTGTGAGAACCACTGATATAGAAACATGACGTTTAACCCTGTGAGAACCACTGATATAGAAACATGAGGTTTAACCCTGTGAGAACCACTGATATAGAAACATGAGGGTTTAACCCTGTGAGAACCACTGATATAGAAACATGAGGTTTTAACCCTGTGAGAACCACTGACATAGAAACATGAGGTTTAACCCTGTGAGAACCACTGATATAAAACATGAGGTTTAACCCTGTGAGAACCACTGATATAGAAACATGAGGTTTAACCCTGTGAGAACCACTGACATAGAAACATGAGGTTTAACCCTGTGAGAATCACTGATATAGAAACATGATGTTTAACCCTGTGAGAACCACTGATATAGAAACATGAGGTTTAACCCTGTGAGAACCACTGATATAGAAACATGAGGTTTAACCCTGTGAGAACCACTGATATAGAAACATGAGGTATTTCAGAAAACTGTCAGGATTGAGAAGACATTTCTTTAAATTCGGCCTAAATGTGTTAACCGTGTTTTTCCTGGTGACTGATACTGTCCTCTTATCCTCTTATCAGGAGATTCCCAAACCCACCTGCATCTCTGAGCTGTTTGACAAGCTGCCAATCATCCAGGTATAGTTTGACAAGCTGCCAATCATCCAGGTATAGTTTGACGAGCTGCCAATCATCCAGGTATAGTTTGACGAGCTGCCAATCATCCAGGTATAGTTTGATGAGCTGCCAATCATCCAGGTATAGTTTGATGAGCTGCCAATCATCCAGGTATAGTTTGATGAGCTGCCAATCATCCAGGTATAGTTTGATGAGCTGTCAATCATCCGGGTATAGTTTGACAGGTATAGGGTTACACCTATATGGATCTTTTGCAAAACGCATGTTTTCGTCCTCCGTTTAAAAAGAAAATCCCTGCCCATATGACAGATATATCTGAGTCACACACAAAGAAAATCCCTGCCCATATGACAGATATATCTGAGTCACACACAAAGAAAATCCCTGCCCATACGACAGATATATCTGAGTCACACACAAAGAAAATCCCTGCCCATACGACAGATATATCTGAGTCACACACAAAGAAAATCCCTGCCCATACGACAGATATATCTGAGTCACACACAAAGAAAATCCCTGCCCATACGACAGATATATCTGAGTCACACACAAAGAAAATCCCTGCCCATACGACAGATATATCTGAGTCACACACAAAGAAAATCCCTGCCCATACGACAGATATATCTGAGTCACACACAAAGAAAATCCCTGCCCATACGACAGATATATCTGAGTCACACACAAAGAAAATCCCTGCCCATACGACAGATATATCTGAGTCACACACAAAGAAAATCCCTGCCCATACGACAGATATATCTGAGTCACACACAAACTACTACTACTAATATTGTATTTGTATTTTTCAGGGTAAATCCAGACCAATCAGAGTGCTGAACAGGTTGACGTTGAAGGTTTCAGACCCCGGGCACTTTGTGAGTCCATGTTTCCTATTGGTTCATTGTAATGTCAATCATCTTGGATTGTCCTTGAAGAGAGGGCAGTGGAGCGTGTGTGCGTGCGTGCGTGCGTGCGTGCGTGCGTGCGTGCGTGTGTGTGTGCGTGCATGCGTGCGTGCGTGTGCATGTCTCTACGTACTCTTACTGATGTTAAATTAGGGCCTATACATTTACACACAGACCTTTTCCACCGGTTGGTTCCCATTGGGAACCGGTTCAGTTCTTTTTGTTTTTTAGTCCATGAGCCAGAGCTCCAAAATTGGTGGGCAAACTATACCCTATATTAAATTGTTTATAGGATCAATACAAGTACATTAATACATGATAACCCTTCCACAGTAGTAGCTTTTTCATATTTTTGATTATTTTGCATATTTTCCTACATAATGCCTCATTTGCATATTTTTAAATAAAAATCATTGTCTTCGTGTAAGTACTCAATTGGGGAAGTTTAATGGTGATAACAATCTAATATAGGTATGGTTTTACTCCACTCAATTCATAATTAATGTTTCAATTTTGGAGTTTTGGCTCATGGACTAAAAACCAAAAAGAACTGAACCGGTTCCCACTGTGAACCAACCGGTGGAAAAGAACTGAACCGGTTCCCATTAGGGATGCACCGATCCGATACTCATATCGGAGATCGGCGCCGATCCAGGCTAAAATTCTAGATCGGGTATCGGATCGGTGGCCGATCCATTATCCGATCCGATCCGATAATTATGTGTAATTACAGTATGAAAACAACTCTACCTCCTCTGTGACTGTGTAGTATTGACAGTATAACATGTGGAATGCAGCCAGGCTAGCCTGCGCACACATTAACCTGGTCTAATTTTTGCACAGTTATTTAATAAATAATTCAGTGCATTTATATCTGTGTTTGTTACATTTTGTTTTACAAAGTTGGGAAAGTAATGTTTAAGTCAAGCCTTGATGTTGCCTTACACAAAATAATGATTCCAGACTCCACACAGTGAGGCATACAGCTTAATAGGTTATTACGTTTCTTTGTGGGGGGTATCGGATCGGTACTCTGTATCGGCAGATACTGGACCCCCATGTATCGAAATCGGTATAGAATGCCAAAAATCCGGATCGGTGCATCCCTATAGTTCCCATTGGGAACCAACCGGTGGAAAAGAACTGAACCAACCGGTGGAAAAGAACTGAACCGGTTCCCACTGGGAACCAACCAGTGGAAAAGAACTGAACCAACCGGTGGAAAAGAACTGAACCGGTTCCCACTGGGAACCAACCAGTGGAAAAGAACTGAACCAACCGGTGGAAAAGAACTGAACCGGTTCCCACTGGGAACCAACCAGTGGAAAAGAACTGAACCAACCGGTGGAAAAGAACTGAACCGGTTCCCACTGGGAACCAACCAGTGGAAAAGAACTGAACCAACCGGTGGAAAAGAACTGAACCGGTTCCCACTGGGAACCAACCGGTTGAAAAGAACTGAACCGGTTCCCACTGGGAACCAACCGGTGGAAAAGAACTGAACCGGTTCCCACTGGGAACCAACCGGTAGAAAAGTGCTGATTTAGGCCGTGTTATCTGCTATGGTGTTGATCCACTGATCAGTGAAAACGTAACACTGGTTTCAACACAGCCATCCTTTTACAGTACATTGTGCTTCAGTATGTTGACAAGCTTCACGATTAAAACTAAAAAAGGTTTTAAATACTTCACTTTATGCACAATATGAATTGAGAATATATGAACGTTTTTAGTTTTTTAATTATATTACGGAAGAAAATGAACTTTTTACACAATGTTCTAAATCATTAAGATTGACCGCCGTGCGTGCGTGCGTGCGTGCGTGCGTGCGTGCGTGTGTGTGTGTGTGTGTGTGTGCGTGCGTGCGTGCGTGCGTGCGTGTGTGTGTGTGTGTGTGTGTGTGTGTGTGTGTGCAGAAGAACGGGTCTCAGGATTACAGAGGTTTTGACCTGCTAGCCGTCCATCCGTCAACAGAGAAACTGTTTCATGTGAGTTTATATTATATTATATTATATTATATTATATTATATTATATTATATTATATTATATTATATTATATTATATTATATTATATTATATTATATTATATTGTATTTCATTTCATTAGAGTTCAGTTTAGTTTAGTTTAGTTTATTTAGGATCCCCATTAGCTGTTACACCTGGAAACAGCTATTCTTCCTGGGGTCCTCACAGAATAATATACATATACAAAAATTGAAATAAAAACAACATTACAGATATCACAAAATAAATACATTAAAGCATAACAACCACGGTTAGTGCATTCACTCTAGATTACATTAACTGGTATTTTGACATAAACAGAATTACAATTTTGCCATATATATAAAAAGTCCTTCAGTCTTCTCTTAACAGATTCTGTACATAGGACGCCTGAGAACGTCATAGGATAGAGTAGAGTAGAGTTCAAATGACGTGTGAGGACGTCCTAGCGACGTCCTCCCGACGTCCCAGCGACGCAAGAATATTCAGAATTTTTCTATTTTTTTTTTTGGCACTTTGCCTCCCTCTGCCGTATTTTAACGCTCAGTGCAACCATTAGCTTGTTATTGACTAGCACGTTAGCGAGACGGAAAGCGAGACTCGTAGCTCCTAATCCAGGCGCTCTCCGTGGTGATGAATAGAGCGATATGCTGGCGCTTATTTTCTGCTCCTCATCCGTCTCTCCCGCAAAATATGAACGCTTTTTGGAGCGTAAAATAATATATTAAGATGATCGCGGATGTTGAGGTCACTTTGTAAAGTCAACTTTTTTAGGAAAGTGTTTCCGGTTCATGGCTTTCAAAGTAAAAGCGATCAGACACCTCCGGTATTCTAGCGCCTATATTTTGAAGGCAGTCGCCGTACTCAATGTGTTAAAATGCCTTTTACCCTTAATTTCTGTGATGCATACTGGTAGAGAGTTCCAGAAAGTCATTGCCCGGTACATTACTGTATTCTTCATTGCATCTGTTCTTGGCTTTAAGGCACTGTAAATCGACCCATTGCAACATGTCTGCTATTATGTATATGTCTATCGCTGGTATAATGAATATATTTATATAAGCATTTTGGTTTTTTATTTGAACAAATGTTCCTAAAAAATCCTTCCAAACTAGCAGCTAATCTCTGCTCCACCATCAGCCATGACAGCTTCTGATGATTTAACAGTGTACTAGATCTAGTATTGCAGTTCAGGGCAAGGCGAGCTGCCTTATTCTGGGCTATTTGTAATTTACGCAGGTCCTTTTTCGCTGCATTGGACCACACAACTGGACAATAGTCAGGGTGGGATATCACTAGTGCCTGGATGACCTGGACAGCAGATGTTGGAGTTAAGAACTCAGCACATCTCCTAATCATGGACAAACCCCCTCCCATTGTCTTAGTTATGTTTTGAATACGAGTAGACCATGTTAGATGACTGTCTAATGTAACCCCAAGTAGTTTGGTTTCATCTACCTGCTCAACTGCTAGATCGCTCAGATTCAGATTCAATTTGGGTTTTGACTTGAGCATAATTATGCTGTGATCCAGTGTTGTTTTCGTCGACTAAAACTAAGACGAAAAATGTTCGTCGACTACCTATTTTCACTGACAAAAACAAATGGAAACTAAATAAAAACTAAGCTACGATGACTAAAACTAAGACTAAATATACTGACAATTTCGTCAACAAAAAAAAACTAGACTAAAATGTTAGGAAGGGACTAGTGGACAAGATATCCAGTATAAGTCATTTTACACTTGGTTGCATGCTGAAAATAGCTGATCTACAAGCTCACAACGCGTCGCAACGCGTCGCGTTGTGAGCTTGTAGATCGGCTATTTTCAGCAAGTGTAAAAACACTCATTACGACGGCATCAAGACCCGCCAAAATACATTTTAGTCGACTAAATCAACTGTAGATCTAGTCGACTAAAATCTTATGACATTTAGTCGACTAAAACTAGACTACCACTAAGACATTCCACGTGACTAAAATGTGACTAAAACTAAATGAAGTTTCAGTCCAAAGACTATGACTAAAACTAAAATTGAAATTTGCTGCCAAAACCAACACTGCTGTGATCCAAATACAATGGATTTAGTCATTGAGATGTTCAGGACCATCCTATTGTTCACCACCCACTCTGATATGTTCTGTAGTTCCTTGTTAAGAGATACAGACAGATCTTCCACATTCGTGGCAGACATATACAAAGTAGTGTCGTCAGAATACATGGCTATATTGGCCCTGTCTAAGACCAGTGGCATGTCATTTGTAAATATAGTGAACAACAAAGGACCTAAGCAACTTCCTTGTGGAATTCCACAGTGAATATGTTTAGTCTGTCTGAGAGACTCCCATTATAGTATAATCTCTGATCTGCTGGATAAATAGCTTTTTATCCACCTTAGTGCAGATAAGGTAAAACCATAACATGAAAGTTTGTCAAGCAATAGATTGTGATCAATAATGTCAAACGCGGCACTAAAATCTAACAGTACAAACCCCACTAGTCTCTTAGAATCCACATTCATTAGACAGTCATCTATTAACTGTGTCAGTGCTGTACATGTAGAAAGCCCATCTCTATCGGTGTGTTGAAAGTCAGTATTTAACACATTCTCAGAGAAATATCATTGAATTTGGTTAAATACATATTTTTCCATTAATTTAGCAAGAACTGGCGGACTGTTAACTCCTGTGATGTTTGTTTTAGAATCTTTTGGTATTGGAATAACTTTAGCTTCCTTCCATATTTGTGGACAACCCCCCCCCCCCCCCCCCCCACATCAAGCTTTGGTTAAAAATGTGAGTAATCGGATTAGTTACCAGGTGTATTACCAGGTGGATTAGTTACCAGGTGTCAGTGTTGTTTTTGGCAGCAAATTTCTATTTTAGTTTTAGTCATAGTCTCTTGAATAGTTTTCACTTAGT
>NC_139698.1:0-97500 GCF_964188405.1 Protomyctophum parallelum | reverse complement strand
TGTGCAGGCTATAGAGCGAGGCGTGGTCTTTGAGATCTGTTACTGTGAAGCGATCAGAGATTCAACCATGAGGAGATTCACCATCTGTAACTCTGTGTGTCTGAATGACAAGGTCCACGGGAAGGTACGCACACGCATGCACGCAAACGCAACACACGCATGCACGCACACACACACACACACACACACACACACACACACACACACACACACACACACACGGGGATTGTCTATCTATAAATATAGGCTATCTACTGTCTTTCAACTTTTGCTATGAGGTTCATCGATAGGCCTACATGAACGCAATAAACCAATTTTCCCTCAAAGAAATCTTATCTATAATTATGCGATTGGTTCATCAATACATGAATGTGATAAACCAATACAAATTATTCCCTCAAAAATAATATTATCTATGCGATTGGTTTATCGATTCAGAACGCAGCACACCAATCACAAAACACGGGCAACATATTGCATACATAGAGGGGGTACATACGACTGATATAAAGGCTGTTCATTATTATTTAAAGGCATGATTCACGGTGCCCAAGTTTCAACATACATGCAGCTAGCTACTACCGACACAAGACAGGCAAAAGAAGGGCAAAAGACAGGCAAAAGAAGGGCAAAAGAAGGGCAAAAGAAGGGCAAAAGACAGGCAAAAGAAGGGCAAAAGAAGGGCACTGAGCCACGGACCACCATCTGATGACATTCAGCCTCTCAGACCCAAAACTAAAGAATATTTTGTTATCGTTGGATTAGATTTTGTCCACAATTATATTGATGTTGGTACCATTAGGAGAGATAACATGGTGTTGGTACCATTAGGAGAGATAACATGATGTTGGTACCATTAGGAGAGATAACATGATGTTGGTACCATTAGGAGAGATAACATGATGTTGGTACCATTAGGAGAGATAACATTATGTTGGTACCATTAGGAGAGATAACATGGTGTTGGTACCATTAGGAGAGATAACATGATGTTGGTACCATTAGGAGAGATAACATGGTGTTGGTACCATTAGGAGAGATAACATGATGTTGGTACCATTAGGAGAGATAACATGATGTTGGTACCATTAGGAGAGATAACATGATGTTGGTACCATTAGGAGAGATAACATGATGTTGGTACCATTAGGAGAGATAACATGATGTTGGTACCATTAGGAGAGATAACATGATGTTGGTACCATTAGGAGAGATAACATGATGTTGGTACCATTATGAGAGATAACATGATGTTGGTACCATTAGGAGAGATAACATGATGTTGGTACCATTAGGAGAGATAACATGATGTTGGTACCATTAGGAGAGATAACATGATGTTGGTACCATTAGGAGAGATAACATGATGTTGGTGCCATTAGGAGAGATAACATGGTGTTGGTGCCATTAGGAGAGATAACATGGTGTTGGTACCATTAGGAGAGATAACATGGTGTTGGTACCATTAGGAGAGATAACATGATGTTGGTACCATTAGGAGAGATAACATGGTGTTGGTGCCATTAGGAGAGATAACATGGTGTTGGTGCCATTAGGAGAGATAACATGGTGTTGGTACCATTAGGAGAGATAACATGATGTTGGTACCATTAGGAGAGATAACATGATGTTGGTACCATTAGGAGAGATAACATGATGTGGGTACCATTAGGAGAGATAACATTATGTTGGTACCATTAGGAGAGATAACATGGTGTTGGTACCATTAGGAGAGATAACATGATGTTGGTACCATTAGGAGAGATAACATGATGTTGGTACCATTAGGAGAGATAACATGATGTTGGTACCATTAGGAGAGATAACATGGTGTTGGTACCATTAGGAGAGATAACATGATGTTGGTACCATTAGGAGAGATAACATGATGTTGGTACCATTAGGAGAGATAACATGGTGTTGGTACCATTAGGAGAGATAACATGATGTTGGTACCATTAGGAGAGATAACATGATGTTGGTACCATTAGGAGAGATAACATGGTGTTGGTACCATTAGGAGAGATAACATGATGTTGGTACCATTAGGAGAGATAACATGATGTTGGTACCATTAGGAGAGATAACATGATGTTGGTACCATTAGGAGAGATAACATGATGTTGGTACCATTAGGAGAGATAACATGATGTTGATACCATTAGGAGAGATAACATGGTGTTGGTACCATTAGGAGAGATAACATGGTGTTGGTACCATTAGGAGAGATAACATGGTGTTGGTACCATTAGGAGAGATAACATGATGTTGGTACCATTAGGAGAGATAACATGGTGTTGGTACCATTAGGAGAGATAACATGATGTTGGTACCATTAGGAGAGATAACATGATGTTGGTACCATTAGGAGAGATAACATGATGTTGGTACCATTAGGAGAGATAACATGATGTTGGTACCATTAGGAGAGATAACATGATGTTGGTACCGTACCATTAGGAGAGATAACATGATGTTGGTACCATTAGGAGAGATAACATGATGTTGGTACCATTAGGAGAGATCAAAATAACAATTCTTCTACATTCTCTAATTGACTTCTTGTAAAGTAAGTAATGCAGATGTTTAACAATAATTTAACTGGAGGTCCATTTGGTTACCAACTCTCCATCATTTAGCTGGGGACCACCTGGAACCCCCTGAAGGACCACTGGTTTACATGATAATGACGTGACTGTCAATTCAACACAGAGAACTGTGACATCACACACATCTAACTTTGCACCAATTATTATTATTTTCTACTTTTACCTTTAGTTTTACTGCACCAATATGTGGAACGCCAACACTCATCAATAAGTGCTGTGCTGTGGTGCAGTGTGTGTGTGTGTGTGTGTGTGTGTGTGTGTGGGTGGGGGGGGGGGTTAGCTTCTGCAAAAAAGTCGTCCCCAAACTTTGTCATGTCAAGGACCCCCATTTGAAAAGATATGCCAGGGACCCCCATAAGAGAAGACTTTTACGGCTCTAGCAGTGATTCTCAACCCGTTTAATTTCAAGGACCCCCAGTTTGACATGAATTAGTCTACGGACCCCCATTTCATGGCATTTCTATTTCTATTAGGGGTCACGATTATGAAATTATGACCGATATCCGATCTCCGATCATCTGCAGGGTCATACCTGCCCATACCGATTCTGACCCATTCTGATATTATACAGAGGACCACCATGGAAAGAAGCCTATAGGCCCTCTAGGGGCTTATTGGTTCAAAGCCTGTTGATAAAGTATTCAATCAATCAATCAATAAATAGCCTATTCTCTTTTCCAAGTGTCTGTTTTCACAACTGAATGAGAGGAGTACACAAATGAAATGTATTTATTCTTGGCTTGTGAAAACCGATTCAATAATCTGTATAATTTTGAGACCATTCCGATACCAATATATAATTTATATATATGGCAACGGACTGACCTCATGCTTCCTTCATGCCTGAGTGTCCAAGTTGCTCCTTTACACCTGACAGGGGGGAGTTTCCCTGGTTGGACGTAGCGCGTGGAAGGAACACGTTATTCCAACCAGTTCCTTTCCCCTCCATCAGGCGCCCCGGCTGGCCAGGGGGAGTCAGTTTAGTGACCATGATTACTGCATGTTTTTGTGAGGGTACCTACCCTAGGGGACACGGGGCCGATATGACTGACATTTCTCTCTGCCTATCACATTGTCTAGATGCAGGCAGGTGCATCGGTGGGCGGGGCTCAGAGCCGCTCGGAGGATGAGGATTCGCTGGTGATAAAGGAGGTGAAGAGGACGTCGGGACAGGCGTTCTGCGGAGGAGGAGGAGGAGGAGTCGTTCCCAAACGCAGGAGTTCCTCCAGGTTGGAGTTCATTATTAACTCACTGAGACCTGTTGTTCCAGGGACCCCCCAGAAGCAAAGATTTGAGTTAAAAACGTTCACAGTGAAAGAATATATGTATAAACAAGAAAGTAGTTTTTTGCCACTCAGTAGGCGTTCCCGCATTACTTCTGGGTAGGATGATGATGTCACCTGCAGTGCATACCCTCTATAGACGGTTAAAGTTATGCTCCACATCCTAGTGTTTGACGGGAGGACCATCCAGATAAATTTAGATCTCTGCCATTATTTCCTATGACAATAAACAATAACAACACTCAATCATCTCGTACCTACAGGTCCATCTCAATGAATTAGAATATTGTGTAAAAGTTCATTTTCTTCCATAATAATATAATTAAAAAAAAAAAAAAACTTTCTTATATTATTCTCAATTAGTATTTAAAACATTTTTTTGTTTTAATCTATGATGATTTTTGGTCTTTGGTCTTTTGGTGTTTTAAACATTATGTTATGCTTTAGCTATGAAAAATAGCAGATCTACAAGCTCATAGCGCGCCACCGACCTTGTAGGTCTGGTATTTTTGAAAAATCGTGAAAATATTTATTTCAGAAAACTGGAGGATTTATAATAATTTCTTAAAATTTCGAGGTCAGGCCTAAATGGGTTAATGTATGCAGTTAATATGTGGTCTGGGCTACTTTTGAACAAATCATTTCATCAATGGGGGCGTGGCATGGAGGTGATCAGCCTGTGGCACTGTTGAGGTGTTATGGAACCTAGTTGTACAGTAGTGGTGATTGACAGCTGTCATTGTTCCCCAGGTCCATCAACCTAGTTGTACAGTAGTGTTGGTACCATTAGGAGAGATAACATGGTGTTGGTACCATTAGGAGAGATAACATGGTGTTTGTACCATTAGGAGAGATACATGATGTTGGTACCATTAGGAGAGATAACATGATGTTGGTACCATTAGGAGAGATAACATGATGTTGGTACCATTAGGACAGATAACATGATGTTGGTACCATTAGGAGAGATAACATGGTGTTGGTACCATTAGGAGAGATAACATGGTGTTGGTACCATTAGGAGAGATAACATGGTGTTGGTACCATTAGGAGAGATAACATGGTGTTGGTACCATTAGGAAAGATAACATGATGTTGGTACCATTAAGAGAGATCAAAATAACAATTCTTCTACATTCTCTAATTTACTTCTTGTAAAGTAAGTAATGCAGATGTTTAACAATAATTTAACTCAAGGTCCATTTGGTTACCAACTCTCCATCATTTAGCTGGGGACCACCTGGAACCCCCTGAAGGACCACTGGTTTACATGATAATGACGTGACTGACAATTCAACACAGAGAACTGTGACATCACACACATCTAACTTTGCACCAATTATTATTATTTTCTACTTTTACCTTTAGTTTTACTGCACCAATATGTGGAACGCCAACACTCATCAATAAGTGCTGTGCTGTGGTGTGTGTGTGTGTGTGTGTGTGTGTGTGTGTGTGTGGGTGTGGGTGGGGGGGGGGGTTAGCTTCTGCAAAAAAGTCGTCCCCAAACTTGTCATGTCAAGGACCCCCATTTGAAAAGATATGCCAGCGACCCCCATAAGACTCTAAGAGAATATTTTTACGGCTCTAGCAGTGATTCTCAACCCGTTTAATTTCAAGGACCCCCAGTTTGACATGAATTAGTCTACGGACCCCCATTTCATGGCATTTCTATTTCTATTAGGGAAGCACTGAGAAAACTGTTGCGCCTTTCTTCGTCCTTTTTTTTTTCTTTTCTTCAAACTTAACTACGGTAGCGGTGGTCTCAAAAACATATGGGAAACTTTGACAGGAAAAGACTCACTCGCCGTATAGAAAAATAAGTAAAACTCCTTAGACTGAGACTTAGAAAAATGTATTTTCTTTTATTTTACCATGCTCTGTGCTCATGGTGTTCTGTGCGCATGGTGCAATTAAAAAGCAAACGTTTCGGTCCTCAGACCTTCGTCAGTGCTATTTCTATTAGGGGTCACGATTATGAAATTATGACCGATATCCGATCATCTGCAGACTGCAGGGTCATACCTGCCCATACCGATTCTGACCCATTCTGATATTATACAGAGGACCACAATGGAAAGAAGCCTATAGGCCCTATAGGGGCTTATTGGTTCAAAGCCTGTTGATAAAGTATTCAATCAATCAATCAATAAATAGCCTATTCTCTTTTCCAAGTGTCTGTTTTCACAACTGAATGAGAGGAGTACACAAATGAAATGTATTTATTTTTGGCTTGTGAAAACCGATTCAATAATCTGTATAATTTTGAGACCATTCCGATACCAATATATAATTTATATATATGGCAAGTTTGGCAACGGACTGACATCATGCTTCCTTCATGCCTGAGTGTCCAAGTTGCTCCTTTACACCTGACAGGGGGGAGTTTCCCTGGTTGGACGTAGCGCGTGGAAGGAACACGTTATTCCAACCAGTTCCTTTCTCCTCCATCAGGCGCCCCGGCTGGCCAGGGGGAGTCAGTTTAATGACCATGATTACTGCATGTTTTTTGTGAGGGTACCTACCCTAGGGGACACAGGGCCGATATGACTGACATTTCTCTCTGCCTATCACATTGTCTAGATGCAGGCAGGTGCATCGGTGGGCGGGGCTCAGAGCCGCTCGGAGGATGAGGATTCGCTGGTGATAAAGGAGGTGAAGAGGACGTCGGGACAGGCGTTCTGCGGAGGAGGAGGAGGAGGAGTCGTTCCCAAACGCAGGAGTTCCTCCAGGTTGGAGTTCATTATTAAAAACAGTTTCTGTACGTAAGACGTCCCTGGGCGTCTTAAGGATTAAAAACGAGCTGAGCCTTAGACGTCCTAGCGCATCCTCAATGATACCGGGCGAGATAAGAATATTCAGAATAAATATTTTTCTTTTGGCCCGTTCGCCTTTCGGCTGCCGTATGCTACGCTCTGGGCTCATATTAGCTTGCCGTTGACTTACATGTTAGCGCGGCGGAAAGAATGACTCGTATCTCCTAATCCAGGGCGCTCTCCGTGGTTATGATCGATATGCTGGCGCTTAATTTCTGCTCCTCATCCGTCTCTCCCGCAAAATATGAACGCTTTTTGGATCATATATCGTATAAATTAAAATGATCGCAATGTAAGCTAGCAATGTAAAGTCAACTTTTTTTAGTAGATTGTTTCCGGTTCATGGCTTTCAGAGTAAAAGCGCTGGGACAACCCCGGCCACCCAGAGCTCCTATTTTGAAGCACTTCCGGCACTGATAGTGTTTTAACCCATTCTGACCTGAGATCAGATTCATACGACGTTTCCACTGGACACACACTGGTCTGATTAACCCATTCTGACCTGAGATCAGATTCTAAAAATGTCAGTCGCTCTTCGATTTTTCAAAAATAGCAGACCTACAAGCTCATATCGCGCCACTCGGTGGCGCGATATGAGCTTGTAGATCTGCTATTTTTAAATAGCTAAAGCATAACATGATGCTAACACCAAAATGGGTGCCCGTTCAGAATGGGTTAACTCACTGAGACCTGTTGTTCCAGGGACCCCCCAGAAGCAAAGATTTGAGTTAAAAACGTTCACAGTGAAAGAATATATGTATAAACAAGAAAGTAGTTTTTTGCCACTCAGTAGGCGTTCCCGCATTACTTCTGGGTAGGATGATGATGTCGCCTGCAGTGCAGACCCTCTATAGACGGTTAAAGTTATGCTCCACATCCTAGTGTTTGACAGGAGGACCATCCAGATAAATTTAGATCTCTGCCATTATTTCCTATGACAATAAACAATAACAACACTCAATCATCTCGTACCTACAGGTCCATCTCAATGAATTAGAATATTGTGTAAAAGTTAATTTTCTTCCATAATATAATTTAAAAAAAAATGAAACTTTCTTCTAACCCTTCTCAATTAGTATTTAAAACATTTTTTTGTTTTAATCTATGATGATTTTTGGTCTTTGGTCTTTTGGTGTTTTAAACATTATGTTATGCTTTAGCTATGAAAAATAGCAGATCTACAAGCTCATAGCGCGCCACCGAGTGGCGCGCTATGAGCTTGTAGGTCTGCTATTTTTGAAAAATCGTGAAAATATTTATTTCAGAAAACTGGAGGATTTAGAATCATTTCTTTAAATTTCGAGATCAGGCCTAAATGGGTTAATGTATTTATGCAGTTGATACGACGGTCTGGGCTACTTTTGAACAAATCATTTCATCAATGGGGGCGTGGCATGGAGGTGATCAGCCTGTGGTACTGTTGATGTGTTATGGAACCTAGTTGTACAGTAGTGGTGATTGACAGCTGTCATTGTTCCCCAGGTCCATCAGCCTAGTTGTACAGTAGTGGTGATTGACAGCTGTCATTGTTCCCCAGGTCCATCAACCTAGTTGTACAGTAGTGGTGATTGACAGCTGTCATTGTTCCCGAGGTCCATCAACCTAGTTGTACAGTAGTGATGATTGACAGCTGTCATTGTTCCCCAGGTCAATCAGCCTAGTTGTACAGTAGTGATGATTGACAGCTGTCATTGTTCCCCAGGTCAATCAGCCTAGTTGTACAGTAGTGGTGATTGACAGCTGTCATTGTTCCCCAGGTCAATCAGCCTAGTTGTACAGTAGTGATGATTGACAGCTGTCATTGTTCCCCAGGTCAATCAGCCTAGTTGTACAGTAGTGGTGATTGACAGCTGTCATTGTTCCCCAGGTCAATCAGCCTAGTTGTACAGTAGTGATGATTGACAGCTGTCATTGTTCCCCAGGTCAATCAGCCTAGTTGTACAGTAGTGATGATTGACAGCTGTCATTGTTCCCCAGGTCAATCAGCCTAGTGGAGAGCAGCCTGGTCAAGTCCTCCAGCAGAGTGAAAGGACCGCCCGTCATCGATCAGCCAATCCGCTGCTCTGGGGGCGGCGACCTCTCGTCCAAACAAAAGGTACGAGCCAATCGGCTGCTCAGGGGAGGTTAGAGCCAATCCAAACCACAGATTTAAAGTTTCCAAATTTAGTGAAATAAAGAAATAAACAACAAATTGCTCCAGTCAGTGACGTCGAGTCTGTGGGGGCCAGAGGGCCAGGGCCCCCCTGAAGATTTTCATAATATAAAATATATTTACATTTACATTACAGATTTTCTGGGAATTCCGAACATTTTAACGCCTCTTGGACCTCTCCGCCGGCCGTCCAAGAGGTGTTAAAATTGTTGGGTGCGGCCACCCAAGTACTCAAATGCTAATTGGGTTTCTTTTGTTTTCACCTAGCCAGGTAAGTATAAAATATGCCTACAGTACTGTGCCCTGCTTACTTGTCTGGTGTCAAAACAGGCCGAATGCAGGCGCTGGAGCCTCGGGCGGTTTACATTCACTGCACCGCACATTTCATTTAGTTGTCCACAACATCAAAGCGTGTCAGGACTTCATGGTAGTTGTTCGTGGGGGGGGGGGAACGGGCCCACTTGAGGATTATGGAAACAATTCGGCTCTGGCTCCAGTGATTAGAAATGGATAATTCAAAATATACTCCTCATTGACTTACATTGTAGCTGAAACGGCTCCTCATTGTCTTACATTGTAGCTGAAACAGCTCCTCATTGACTTACATTGTAGCTGAAACAGCTCCTCATTGACTTACATTGTAGCTGAAACAGCTCTCATTGACTTACATTGTAGCTGAAACAGCTCATCATTGACTTACATTGTAGCTGAAACAGCTCATCATTGACTTACATTGTAGCTGAAACAGCTCATCATTGACTTACATTGTAGCTGAAACAGCTCATCATTGACTTACATTGTAGCTGAAACAGCTCATCATTGACTTACATTGTAGCTGAAACAGCTCCTCATTGACTTACATTGTAGCTGAAACAGCTGCTCTCAAAGTCACTCTTTTACTATGTAAACAAACACAAACAAAGTTGATTCCGACAATATAGAGCATCACCAAAACTCATGTGGTTTTAGGGTTAGGGTTACTGTAGGTATACATTGTGTGGTCTGTTATATACAGGGCTGCAGACAACTAGTAGTACTAGTACTCAGAGGAGCACCTGGAGGAGTTACTTGGTCTAGTACTCAGAGGAGTTAGTTGGTCTAGTACTCAGAGGAGCACCTGGAGGAGTTATATTACTTGGTGCTCCTAAAATGCGGTGACCCGTCTCGCCGGATGGATAAAAGAGGGATGCATGAATAACTTATAGCAAAACGATATTTATTGGATAAGTGGGGACTGGGGAGTCAATGGAGAGTATTGCAACTCTAGATTCATCCCATTATTTAAAAAAAATCCAGAGTTGCAAATTGCAGCTATATGTCCATGTATATTCCAGCTCTATATGCATATTCTAATACAAACTTCTTAATACTTCCTTAGTTCCTTTGATTGATTGAAATATTTATTAACAGTTTGCAGAATTACAGTACATTTCAAGCACAAACTCATATTATCCATGAGCATCAAAGCAATATTTAGATACTTTTTTTTATTTAAAGCCGATCTACTAGCTCACAACGTGTTGCGGAGCCGCGACACGTTGTGAGCTTGCTTTTTTGATGAATTGAACAATGTGGACCCTGTTGTAAACAAGTGTAATGCTTAATTGGGTCGTCCACTCACAGTTAACAGTCTTTGTATTGAGTTTGTGCTTGAAATGTACTGTAAATTCTGCAAACTGTTATTAAATATTTCAATCAATCAATCAATGCTGATCAACTATTTGTTTAACATACGACACGTCGTACGGCGAAGCATATGTCAGGCTTCCCTTTTAGCCGAGGCGATGTACACAGTCAACACAGTCAGACAGTCAGACACACATGGCTCCTCGGTGCAAAATAAATAATGTACAATACCCGACTTTACGATAAAAGCTGGGTGACTGAAATTCTTTGTCCCTGTATTAAAGGTGCAGTTTTTATCGGCCAGATTGGGATGCTCAATTGCTCACGACATATTTTGCACCACATCTCGCTGCGCTCAGCATTAGTTTGGAGCCAGCGGACATCCAACCACTTTTCCGCAAACACACGTTTTCTGTGCGGTTAACATGGTGCGAGATAACATGGTGTTGGTACCATTAGGAGAGATAACATGGTGTTGGTACCATTAGGAGAGATAACATGATGTTGGTACCACTAGGAGAGATAACATGGTGTTGGTACCATTAGGAGAGATAACATGGTGTTGGTACCATTAGGAGAGATAACATGGTGTTGGTACCATTAGGAGAGATAACATGGTGTTGGTACCATTAGGAGAGATCAAAATAACAATTCTTCTACATTCTCTAATTGACTTCTTGTAAAGTAAGTAATGCAGATGTTTAACAATAATTTAACTGGAGGTCCATTTGGTTACCAACTCTCCATCATTTAGCTGGGGACCACCTGGAACCCCCTGAAGGACCACTGGTTTACATGATAATGACGTGACTGTCAGTCAACACAGAGAACTGTGACATCACACACATCTAACTTTGCACCAATTATTATTATTTTCTACTTTTACCTTTAGTTTTACTGCACCAATATGTGGAACGCCAACACTCATCAATAAGTGCTGTGCTGTGGTGCAGTGTGTGTGTGTGTGTGTGTGTGTGTGTGTGTGTGTGTGTGTGTGTGTGGGTGTGGGTGTGTGTGTGTGGGTGGGGGGGGGGGGTTAGCTTTTGCAAAAAAGTCGTCCCCAAACTTGTCATGTCAAGGACCCCCATTTGAAAAGATATGCCAGCGACCCCCATAAGACTCTAAGAGAATATTTTTACGGCTCTAGCAGTGATTCTCAACCCGTTTAATTTCAAGGACCCCCAGTTTGACATGAATTAGTCTACGGACCCCCATTTCATGGCATTTCTATTTCTATTAGGGAAGCACTGAGAAAACTGTTGCGCCTTTCTTCGTCCTTTTTTTTTTCTTTTCTTCAAACTTAACTACGGTAGCGGTGGTCTCAAAAACATAAGGGAAACTTTGACAGGAAAAGACTCACTCGCCGTATAGAAAAAGAAGTAAAACTCCTTAGACTGAGACTTAGAAAAATGTATTTTATTTTATTTTACCATGCTCTGTGCTCATGGTGCTCTGTGCTCATGTTGCAATTAAAAAGCAAACGTTTCGGTCCTCAGACCTTCATCAGTGCTATTTCTATTAGGGGTCACGATTATGAAATTATGACCGATATCCGATCTCCGATCATCTGCAGACTGCAGGGTCATACCTGCCCATACCGATTCTGACCCATTCTGATATTATACAGAGGACCACAATGGAAAGAAGCCTATAGGCCCTATAGGGGCTTATTGGTTCAAAGCCTGTTGATAAAGTATTCAATCAATCAATCAATAAATAGCCTATTCTCTTTTCCAAGTGTCTGTTTTCACAACTGAATGAGAGGAGTACACAAATGAAATGTATTTATTTTTGGCTTGTGAAAACCGATTCAATAATCTGTATAATTGTGAGACCATTCCGATACCAATATATAATTTATATATATGGCAACGGACTGACCTCATGCTTCCTTCATGCCTGAGTGTCCAAGTTGCTCCTTTACACCTGCGTGGAAGGAACACGTTATTCCAACCAGTTCCTTTCCCCTCCATCAGGCGCCCCGGCTGGCCAGGGGGAGGCAGTTTAGTGACCATGATTACTGCATGTTTTTTGTGAGGGTACCTACCCTAGGGGACACGGGGCCGATATGACTGACATTTCTCTCTGCCTATCACATTGTCTAGATGCAGGCAGGTGCATCGGTGGGCGGGGCTCAGAGCCGCTCGGAGGATGAGGATTCGCTGGTGATAAAGGAGGTGAAGAGGACGTCGGGACAGGCGTTCTGCGGAGGAGGAGGAGGAGTCGTTCCCAAACGCAGGAGTTCCTCCAGGTTGGCTCTCTGCCATTATTTCCTATGACAATAAACAATAACAACACTCAATCATCTCGTACCTACAGGTCCATCTCAATGAATTAGAATATTGTGTAAAAGTTAATTTTCTTCCATAATATAATTTAAAAAAAAATGAAACTTTCTTCTAACCCTTCTCAATTAGTATTTAAAACATTTTTTTGTTTTAATCTATGATGATTTTTGGTCTTTGGTCTTTTGGTGTTTTAAACATTATGTTATGCTTTAGCTATGAAAAATAGCAGATCTACAAGCTCATAGCGCGCCACCGAGTGGCGCGCTATGAGCTTGTAGGTCTGCTATTTTTGAAAAATCGTGAAATTATTTATTTCAGAAAACTGGAGGATTTAGAATAATTTCTTTAAATTTCGAGGTCAGGCCTAAATGGGTTAATGTATGCAGTTAATATGTGGTCTGGGCTACTTTTGAACAAATCATTTCATCAATAGGGGCGTGGCATGGAGGTGATCAGCCTGTGGCACTGTTGAGGTGTTATGGAACCTAGTTGTACAGTAGTGATGATTGACAGCTGTCATTGTTCCCCAGGTCCATCAGCCTAGTTGTACAGTAGTGGTGATTGACAGCTGTCATTGTTCCCCAGGTCCATCAACCTAGTTGTACAGTAGTGGTGATTGACAGCTGTCATTGTTCCCCAGGTCAATCAACCTAGTTGTACAGTAGTGGTGATTGACAGCTGTCATTGTTCCCCAGGTCAATCAGCCTAGTTGTACAGTAGTGGTGATTGACAGCTGTCATTGTTCCCCAGGTCAATCAGCCTAGTTGTACAGTAGTGGTGATTGACAGCTGTCATTGTTCCCCAGGTCAATCAACCTAGTTGTACAGTAGTGGTGATTGACAGCTGTCATTGTTCCCCAGGTCAATCAGCCTAGTTGTACAGTAGTGATGATTGACAGCTGTCATTGTTCCCCAGGTCAATCAACCTAGTTGTACAGTAGTGATGATTGACAGCTGTCATTGTTCCCCAGGTCAATCAGCCTAGTGGAGAGCAGCCTGGTCAAGTCCTCCAGCAGAGTGAAAGGACCGCCCGTCATCGATCAGCCAATCCGCTGCTCTGGGGGCGGTGACCTCTCGTCCAAACAAAAGGTACGAGCCAATCGGCTGCTCAGGGGAGGTTAGAGCCAAGGACAACAGCAGTAGCTGTGTGTGTGTGGGGTGAGTTTAGTGAATGATAAGGGGACGTCTCAGGACAACAGCAGTAGCTGTGTGTGTGGGGTGAGTTTAGTGAATGATAAGGGGACGTCACAGGACAACAGCAGTAGCTGTGTGTGTGGGGGGAGTTTAGTGAATGATAAGGGGACGTCACAGGACAACAGCAGTAGCTGTGTGTGTGGGGGGAGTTTAGTGAACGATAAGGGGACGTCACAGGACAACAGCAGTAGCTGTGTGTGTGTGGGGGGAGTTTAGTGAACGATAAGGGGACGTTGCAGGACAACAGCAGTAGCTGTGTGTGTGGGGTGAGTTCAGTGAATGATAAGGGGACGTCTCAGGACAACAGCAGTAGCTGTGTGTGTGGGGTGAGTTTAGTGAACGATAAGGGGACGTTGCAGGACAACAGCAGTAGCTGTGTGTGTGTGTGGTGAGTTTAGTGAACGATAAGGGGACGTCTCAGGACAACAGCAGTAGCTGTGTGTGTGTGGGGTGAGTTTAGTGAATGATAAGGGGACGTCTCAGGACAACAGCAGTAGCTGTGTGGGGTGAGTTTAGTGAACGATAAGGGGACGTCTCAGGACAACAGCAGTAGCTGTGTGTGTGTGGGGTGAGTTTAGTGAACGATAAGGGGACGTCTCAGGACAACAGCAGTAGCTGTGTGTGTGTGGTGAGTTTAGTGAACGATAAGGGGACGTCTCAGGACAACAGCAGTAGCTGTGCGGTGCGCATTGATACGATGTCTAACCCTAACCTGCACCACAGACCAATAAGAAGCCTCGGGTCAACTTATACGTCTTGGCATGCCCCGCCTACCTTGGAGTAGGTCAAACTAATCACAGAACTCAGTGAATCTAAAACTATTTATGCTTTTGTTTTGTTTTTGTACACGCAGGGCAAAGTTGAGTTCTATGCCTTTTAGGCCTGAGATCAGATTCTAAAAATGTCTTCTACATCCTGACAGTTTTCTGAAAAAGCTATGTTTCTATGTCAGTCGTTCTTCGATTTTTCAAAAATAGCAGACCTACAAGCTTGAGCTTGAAGTTCTGCTATTTTTCAATAGCTAAAGCATAACATAATGCTAATATCAAAAGGGGTTCCTGCCCAAAATGGGTTAATTATTATCCACCTTCATCATGCTCTTCCTGTCAGGTGACCAAATCTAGCACGGGTCTGACCCCGCCCCTAGGGTTAGGGCTAACCCTAGCCATGGTGGTGACTCCGCCCCCAATCAGCAAGAGAATGAAGAAGAGCAAACAGCCGTTACAGGTCACTAAAGACCTGGGCAGGTGGAAGCCTACCGACGACCTGCTGCTAATTAACGCTGTGCTACAGGTGAGTTAACGACCTGCTGCTAATTAACGCTGTGCTACAGGTGAGTTAACGACCTGCTGCTAATTAACGCTGTGCTACAGGTGAGTTAACGACCTGCTGCTAATTAACGCTGTGCTACAGGTGAGTTAACGACCTGCTGCTAATTAACGCTGTGCTACAGGTGAGTTAACGACCTGCTAATTAACGCTGTGCTACAGGTGAGTTAACGACCTGCTAATTAAGTAACGCTGTGCTCCACCCTCAGGGGGGCCTCCACGCTCCAACTGAACGTCAGGCGTCAGTCAACCCCCCGCCACTCTTGGCCCTCTCTCTCTCTCTCTCTCTCTCTCTCTCTCACTGCCTTGCTCTCTCCCACAATGTTAATGTTAAAGGTCCAATGACACGCCCCAAAATTAATATGGGTGGTACAGTACATCACGTGGGCTGACTGAAAACAGTTTGAAACAGGGCTACGGCGCTAGCAACAAGCGTCATACCACTTTGAGTGGCAGTCGGTGGGAAATGCTCTCGCCACAGAATTTACTAGTATTCTGGCCATAATAATCATTCTGGTCGGCCCCAGCTGTTGGTACGCAGAAGCGCTTCCCGGCGCTTGATTGACAGCGCATTTTTAATTTTGACGACACATGCGCACTGGCGCACTGGCTTATGTGCAGCCCTGATTATTAAAATGGGCTTAAATTGACACTTCACTGTCATCTGTTCTCTAGTTAGATCAGGTATCACAATCCGTGGCTGGATGAGGTTACAGTTGCCATTACACTAAAGTTGGATATTATATTATTATTACATCCATCAAAATGTCAGCCACACTAATCCTCATTTCCGTGGCGTGTGTTTGTGCGTTTCCTCCTCCTAGATTCCAAAGGCTCTTGTCGTCCTCGTCAAGTGTTGGAGAGGAGAGGAGAGGAGAGGAGAGGAGAGGAGAGGAGAGGAGAGGAGAGGAGAGGAGAGGAGAGGAGAGGAGAGGAGAGGAGAGGAGAGGAGATACCTGCTGGGCCGAGGCAGAGGGGCTGACAGTACACAGAGGAGATACCGAGGGAGGGCTGTAAGGTAGGCTAAAATCAAACGCACCCTGTGCAGATTCTTGTTCTTTTTCTGTTAATTCATGGAAACTGTCTCCTGCTCAGAACCGCCTGTCCACTAATAGAATATACTGTTCTGTTGATTTGTTACTTTTTAAAGTAAAACTAGCAAAAAAAAGAAAGTCAACAAGGCAGTTTTTTCCTTTTTGTATTTGTATTTGTATTATATATTTTTGGAGGATCATGTATGAGAGTCAGTCTATTTGTCTCTTTGCTTTGACTTTCACAGAGCAGAGAGGGGGGGGGGCTGTAAGGTAGGGCATTCACTTCTAGTAATTTTTACTAGTTGACAAGTTGTTTAGTTTGCTAGTTGACTAGTTGTTTAACTACCTATTATGTAAAAATATATATATATTTGTACATTTAAAAACTGTGTAGATTGGTGACTATAACTATAATCTACCTGATCTTGAGGCCTACAAAAAATATATTTGCATTTTTTTCTTATTTAGTACCAACAAGGTAGTGGATTTACAGTGGATTTACTAGTCGACTAGTTGAATAGTCCACTAGTTGCTTAAAGCCCTTATTGTAAGGTAGGCTAAAATCAAACACACCTTGTGCAGATTCTTGTTATTTTTCTGTTAATTCATGGAAACTGTGAAACTGTGTCAGAACTTACTGTTCTGTTGATGTGTTACTTTTTAAAGGTATTTTCTCAGAGCAGCAGAAACAACATGGCCTCCGGGAAGAACAAGAACCAGAGCTCTCTGGTTCTCCACAAGGTGATCATGGTGGGCAGCGGAGGTGTGGGGAAGTCTGCACTCACCCTGCAATTCATGTACCATGAGGTGAGTTCCATCATGGTGAGGTGAGGTGTGGGGAAGTCTGCACTCACCCTGCAGTTCATGTACGATGAGGTGAGTTACATCATGGATCAACAACACACTTTAGACCTGAGGACCATTCTACTAAATGTCTTCTAAATCCTGACGGTTTTCTGAAAATCCTGTGTTTCTGTGACAATCGTTCTCAAACATTTTCATGTCAAGGACCCCCAGAATTATCTGTATGGGGGGATGGTCTTTTAGAAATGAGTCCCAGGATGCAGGGATGGTCTTTTAGAAATGAGTCCCAGGATGCAGGGGTGGTCTTTTAGAAATGAGTCCCAGGATGCAGGGATGGTCTTTTTAGAAATGAGTCCCAGGATGCAGGGATGGTCTTTTTAGAAATGAGTCCCAGGATGCAGGGATGGTCTTTTTATGAGTCCCACTTCAACCACGTTAGGAGTCATATTTTTGCCATTTTTACAAATTGCAGCATTTAACTCCCATTTCATTTTATATAGTTATAAAGTGGTTATATTCATGTAGAAAACAGAAGAAGAAATGATTATTATAACTAAAGCTAGCAAAATAAACTAGAATTAAAAACAGTACAGCAGTGCATCCCGTGGATGCAGAGGTCGTTGTTTTATCGCGTCCCTTAACTATAATTAAGCAATAAGCCACGAGAGGTCTGCGCCTCGAGTCTGCCTACACCCCCAGCCAGTGTAAAATACCCGGTGAGCTGGGGCCTCGAGTGGCTTATAGAGCACCGAAGTCTGACGTCACTTTCAGTAGAGGGCGTCAGTCCCCAGGTTCATGTATTTGTTTAGTTGCATTGAAATCCCCATTGAGGCGATTTTAGATCGCCTCATATAACAACTGTGTTTGAAAAATAAACATGTCACCCCGGCCGCTTCACTCATATGGATATGAAGAATCAACTGACTGAGAGAAAACGCTAATGTTACTGCTGCTGAATTAGTTAGATTTTCGCTAGAAGCAGACTGTATCATATATGAGTGACTGACTGTTGCAAACGATACAGAGACACCTCCCTGACAATAACGCTTTATTTTTGGACCACAACGCTTATAGTAGACGATATTAAGATCACCCCATGTTATTCTCCATAGAGAAATTACTTCCGCGAACCAGGGGAATGGTCGGGATGAGCGAGTTACGTCAGGACTTCGTTGCTCTATTGCTTTTCTAAAACGGTTACAAACGTATAGCAATATTACTCAGACCAGTGTGTGTCCAGTGGAAAACCTCGTATGAATTTGATCTCAGGTCAGAATGGGTTAACCTAATAAAACTATTGAATTCTCAAAAGTAGCTACGCTTTGCGCCACCAGAGCGAGCCACATCACTTCCTTGTTGTGCTCGGCAAGTAGGCTATGTGACGGGAGAATAGCGCTTGATGTCTTTACGGGGCTGCCTGGAGCCACACATTCACAGTCATATGAGCCGGGCGGTGCTTACACTTACACAAGTATTGGGACTACCCGTTTTAGAAACTGTGTTTTGGGATGCAAAATGCACCCTATTTTAATCTCTGTGTCCACGTCTCTCTCTCTCTCTCTCCCCCCCTCCCTCCCCCTCCTCCCCCCGGGGGTCCAGTTCGTGGAGGACTACGAGCCCACCAAGGCGGACAGCTACAGGAAGAAGGTGGTTCTGGACGGGGAGGAGGTCCAGATCGACATCCTGGACACGGCGGACACGGCGGAGTCCCAGGATGCAGGGATGGTCTTTTTATGAGTCCCACTTCAACCACGTTAGGAGTCATATTTTTGCCATTTTTACAAATTGCAGCATTTAACTCCCATTTCATTTTATATAGTTATAAAGTGGTTATATTCATGTAGAAAACAGAAGAAGAAATGATTATTATAACTAAAGCTAGCAAAATAAACTAGAATTAAAAACAGTACAGCAGTGCATCCCGTGGATGCAGAGGTCGTTGTTTTATCGCGTCCCTTAACTATAATTAAGCAATAAGCCACGAGAGGTCTGCGCCTCGAGTCTGCCTACACCCCCAGCCAGTGTAAAATACCCGGTGAGCTGGGGCCTCGAGTGGCTTATAGAGCACCGAAGTCTGACGTCACTTTCAGTAGAGGGCGTCAGTCCCCAGGTTCATGTATTTGTTTAGTTGCATTGAAATCCCCATTGAGGCGATTTTAGATCGCCTCATATAACAACTGTGTTTGAAAAATAAACATGTCACCCCGGCCGCTTCACTCATATGGATATGAAGAATCAACTGACTGAGAGAAAACGCTAATGTTACTGCTGCTGAATTAGTTAGATTTTCGCTAGAAGCAGACTGTATCATATATGAGTGACTGACTGTTGCAAACGATACAGAGACACCTCCCTGACAATAACGCTTTATTTTTGGACCACAACGCTTATAGTAGACGATATTAAGATCACCCCATGTTATTCTCCATAGAGAAATTACTTCCGCGAACCAGGGGAATGGTCGGGATGAGCGAGTTACGTCAGGACTTCGTTGCTCTATTGCTTTTCTAAAACGGTTACAAACGTATAGCAATATTACTCAGACCAGTGTGTGTCCAGTGGAAAACCTCGTATGAATTTGATCTCAGGTCAGAATGGGTTAACCTAATAAAACTATTGAATTCTCAAAAGTAGCTACGCTTTGCGCCACCAGAGCGAGCCACATCACTTCCTTGTTGTGCTCGGCAAGTAGGCTATGTGACGGGAGAATAGCGCTTGATGTCTTTACGGGGCTGCCTGGAGCCACACATTCACAGTCATATGAGCCGGGCGGTGCTTACACTTACACAAGTATTGGGACTACCCGTTTTAGAAACTGTGTTTTGGGATGCAAAATGCACCCTATTTTAATCTCTGTGTCCACGTCTCTCTCTCTCTCTCTCCCCCCCTCCCTCCCCCTCCTCCCCCCGGGGGTCCAGTTCGTGGAGGACTACGAGCCCACCAAGGCGGACAGCTACAGGAAGAAGGTGGTTCTGGACGGGGAGGAGGTCCAGATCGACATCCTGGACACGGCGGGCCAGGAGGACTACGCCGCCATCCGGGACAACTACTTCCGCAGCGGGGAGGGCTTCCTGCTGGTGTTCTCCATCACGGAGCAGGAGAGCTTCAGCGCCACCCTGGAGTTCAGGTATTTTTGTTAAATGTTTTTTTATGGAGGGACAGACAGTAGGAGATGGGGGTGGTGACATGCAGTAAAGGCCGTCGGGATCGGGAGTCGAACCCGCGGCACGCTGCCAGACTGGACCGCTGAGCCACGGCCCAGCTTTACCTTATGCTTTAGCTATTGAAAAATAGCAGAGCTACAAGGTCTGTTATTTTTGAAAAATCGTAAAAATGCAGCACAAATGTTTGAATATATATTCTTTCAGAACGTTTTATTTTATTTCGACGTCTCATTGTACTAAATGGGTACAATGAGTTTGTTCTTCATAGGCGTAACTGATGAAGGTCTTTGTGACCCAAACCCAAACATCACAGCGAATGAATTCACCTACAGCCTGTTAGCGGGCATGTTCGTAGCGCGCCACTCGGTGGCGCGCTATGAGCTTGTAGATCTGCTATTTTTCAATAGCGATGCGATACGATACGATATCGTACGATACGATATCGTATCGCAATGTCCAGAATTGAATCGCCATCAAATCGCATCGTATCAGGAAGAGGGGTGAATCGCATCGCCAGGAGATTCCATGTATCGCTAAAGTATCGTATCGCTGGCAGTGCATCGAGATGGTAAATGGTTTTAGAAATGGTAAATAGCAAAGCGTAGCTACTTTTGTGAATTCAATAGTTTTATTAGGTTAATATTGCTATACGTTTGTAACCGTTTTAGAAAAGCAATAAGCCACTCGAGGCCCCAGCTCACCGGGTATTTTACACTGGCTGGGGGCGTAGGCAGACTCGAGGCGCAGACCTCTCGTGGCTTATTGCTTAATTATAGTTAAGGGACGCGATAAAACAACGACCTCTGCATCCACGGGATGCACTGCTGTACTGTTTTTAATTCTAGTTTATTTTGCTAGCTTTAGTTATAATAATCATTTCTTCTTCTGTTTTCTACATGAATATAACCACTTTATAACTATATAAAATGAAATGCACATCGAAGACATTTAGTAGAGATGCCCATCGAATCGGCCTCAGTGCTGAGATTCACATGCCTAGTAGCCACTATACGACCACAAATGTCCCAAGAAACTAGCTAGCCAGTAGCCACCCAGTCTGCTGCTTTCTGGGAGAACAGAAACTAGCTAGCCTAGCCACCCAGTCTGCTGCTCTCTGGGAGAACAGAAACTAGCTAGCCTAGCCACCCAGTCTGCTGCTCTCTGGGAGAACAGAGCAGCTGAATTCTTTGTTTTGATTAGGTGTGGAATGGTGCTGGTTTGAACCACGGCTAGAATGCTGTTTCAACCAATCAGATTGCTTCCACACGACCTGTGGTATAATTCCTTTTGTCTGTGTGTGTGTGTGTGTGTGTGTGTGTGTGTGTGTGTGTGTGTGTGTGTGTGTGTGTGTGTGTGTGTGTGTGTGTGCGTCTCAGGGAGCAGATCCTGCGTGTGAAGGGGGAGGAGGAGGGAATTCCTCTCCTGCTCGTGGGGAACAAATCGGACCTGGAGGATCGGCGCCAGGTGTCGGCCGACGAGGTGACGAGCCGATCCGGCGAATGGGGCGTCCAGTACGTGGAGACGTCAGCCAAGACGCGCGCCAACGTGGACAAGGTAACCCTAAACCCTAACCCTAAACCCTATGGTACAGCGACCTTTAGTTTAACCCATTTAGGCCTGACGTAAAAAAAATGAATAAAAAAAAGTCTTCTGAAAGAATAAATGTATGCCGCATTTTCACGATTTTTCAGAAAAATAGCAGACCTACAAGCTTGTAGATCTGCTATTTTTCAATAGCTAAAGTATAACACAATGATTAGTTAAAACACCAAAAGGGGTTCCCGCTAGGCTGCACGATTAATCGCGATTTTTGGGGATTTGGACGATGAAAATGAAAATGAAAATCGTTTTTTCCCTTTAACCCATTCTGACCTGAGATCAGATTCATACGTGGTTTTCGCCGGACACACACTGGTCTGATGAACCCATTCTGATCTGAGATCAGATTCTAAAAATGTCAGTCGCTCTTCGATTTTTCAAAAATAGCAGACCTACAAGCTCGTATCGCGCCACTCGGTGGCGCGATATGAGCTTGTAGATCTGCTATTTTTAAATAGCTAAAGCATAACATGATGCTGACACCAAAATGGGTGCCCGTTCAGAATGGGTTAACTAGGGCATTTAAGGTAAATCTCTCTGGCACTCGCCTGCAGGCTGCAGGCTCCTCCCACTGCGGAGCATGACTGCCACGGGGAGCGACAGGAACGAGGATTTAGTTGGTTAAAATAGGCAAGACAATGTCTGTCTTCTGGAAATGGTTCGGCTTCTCCGTTTCAGATATGGAGCAAAGCTACTGTAAAAAGGGGATGTGATAACGTGTTCCTTCCACACGCTACGTCCAACCAGGGAAACTCCCCCCTGTCAGGTTTACGTCCAACCAGGGAAACTCCCCCCTGTCAGGTTTACGTCCAACCAGGGAAACTCCCCCCTGTCAGGTGTAAAGGAGCAACTTGGACACTCATGGCATGAACTTGGACACTTCATGGCATGAAGGAAGCATGAGTTCAAGTCCGTTGCTCTCCCCTTGTCCCCCATATATGGGGACTAGGTTGGTCTCCCCTTGTCCCCATATATGGGGACTAGGTTGGTCTCCCCTTGTCCCCCATATATGGGGACTAGGTTGGTCTCCCCTTGTCCCCCATATATGGGGACTAGGTTGGTCTCCCCTTGTTCCCCATATATGGGGACTAGGTTGGTCTCCCCTTGTCCCCCATATATGGGGACTAGGTTGGTCTCCCCTTGTCCCCCATATATGGGGACTAGGTTGGTGGAGGGTGTGTAGAGCCCAGGATCACATTAGATGATTGACACAGGGGTGAAAAATGGGTTACAAAATCGTGGGATAAAAAATATATATATAAAAAAAGGGGATGCACACGCCATGCTTTGCACACGCCATGCTTTGCACACGCCATGCTTTGCACACGCCGCGCTGAGCTTGTGTTTGTTTTCCGGGTGCTGCAGCCGGTCGGGACCATAGAGTATTATTGGGACCTCTAAGGTCGGGGCGCTCGTCGTGTTGCGGTCTCTCACAGGCACAGACTCTTTACGGGGACAGGTTTTAGTTCCGACATAGTGGAGGGTCGTCCCTGTGGGAGACGGCAGCACGAGTGGCTTGTTCCAGCGCCTGGAGGAGCATGGACAGGCATAGCGGCGAGTAGCTCTGGTCCATAGCCCTAATGCTAATTCTACCCTAGCATTAGGGCTATGGACCAGAGCTAAGCGGCGAGCGGGTGCTGCTGCAGAACAACATCATCATAATAAGGGACCTACTGTCCCTTATTATCGTAAAGTCGTATTTTGCATCGAGGAGCCAATAGCCATGTGTGTCTGACTCTGTGTTGACTGTGTACGTCGCCTCGGCTAAAAACAAAAGGGAAGCCTGTCTTACTTTTCGCCGTACGACCCGTTGCATCAGCGTGCTAAAAAATAGCTGATGTGCAAGCTCACAACGTTTTGCCTCCGCAACGCGCTGTGAGCTGGTAGATCAGCTATTTTCAGCACGTGGAGGAGGATGAGACGTTTGGAAACTTTTGCCTTCACAGTACAAGCATCAGCTGTCACAAGTTGAAAAGAGATGTGGCATCAAATTATCTCTCTCCCTCCTTTCTCTCTGTCTCTCTCTGTCTCTCTCTCTCTCTCTCTCTCTGTGTGTCTCTATGTCTCTCTCCCAGGTGTTCTTTGATCTCATGCGTGACGTTCGTAAAAAGAAACTGTTGGAGAGCAAAGAGAAGAACGGCTCCAGTGGCAAGAAGCCGAGGAGGTGCTGCGTCCTCTAACCCCCTCTAGTGGCACTCAGAGAAGCTTAATACAATGTGCCAAAGCCCCCAGAAAACCCTCCCTCTGAGCCGTGGGACCTGCGTGAGTTAAAACCCTCCCTCTGAGCCGTGGGACCTGCGTGAGTTAAAACCCTCCCTCTGAGCCGTGGGAACATTTCACGGGTGATTCATGAAAGGAAAAAGGGAAAAAAGCGATACGACGTCAAATCAATATATATCACAATTTATTTCAAACATTAGACGAAGGATTATTTTATACTTGTTTTACACGGCCTATAGAGCGACGACGCCAGGCCCAGGAAATAGTTCCCAATGCATTTTTCCCTCATAGACATTTCAAAACGTATTTATTTAAAGACCTTTTTATCAGTGTCGTACGAAGCCAACTCTTGAAAAACAACAAAAAAAGTGTTGTAACCTGCTGTTTTCAACTTCTTTCTAATTATTTGTTCAGCCCGAAAAAATGTGTTTGTTGTCATGATTTGTCACGACAAGAGTTGTCTTTGTCCGCGGCGTAAACGTCTTTAAATAAAGAGTTGTCTTTGTCCGGCGTAAACGTCTTTAAATAAAAGTCTATGATGAAAATGAACGGGGATTTCTTTTCCGGGTCTCTCGAGGGGGGGGGGGGGGGGGGGGGGCTGCGACGCTCTATACTGTAAATATTATGGTTGCAACACAGCTGAACAAAGTCGTTGATTGAATCGAAAATAGCCACCCTTGTATACAACGACTCAATTTGTTGGGGAGAGAGAGAAAAAAAAACAGCTTCCCGGTTATTTGATTAACCTACTAGATTAAGTTGGTTATTGCTTCTAAATATCTGTATCATTTTGGTTCTTTAATTGCCCAGCCCTATGTTGTCACCGGTGGTTTATAATAAGGAAATGGAAACATGTCACATGTGATTCCTAAGATGTGACTACATTTGACTGAGGGACTGCCATTGGATTTTTTAAATTTTTCGTTTTGTCATGTCATGTGAAAGCAGGGAATCATAGCTTCAAATTGACATTGGTTGTTCAGTTTGACCCACCAGTTTTGGAGATATGGCTTATAGAGTAATGTCTGGCAGAGAAACAGCGAGTTGAGAAAACAGGCTTGAAAGGTTCACTTCTGTGGTCTCTAACATTACACCTAGCTACATGTTTAAGCATTTATTTCATATCTACATGTCTTCTGTGGTCTCTAACATTACACCTAGCTACATGTTTAAGCATTTATTTCATATTTACATGTCTTCTGTGGTCTCTAACATTACACCTAGCTACATGTTTAAGCATTTATTTCATATTTACATGTCTTCTGTGGTCTCTAACATTACACCTAGCTACATGTTTAGGCATTTATTTCATATTTACATGTCTTCTGTGGTCTCTAGCATTACACCTAGCTACATGTTTAAGCATTTATTTCATATTTACGTCTATTTCAGCTCTGACACTTATTTCAAACATGCTCTAGTATGTGAAGAGTCTGCCTGTGCTATTAACTCTAAAAGAAAAAAGAAAAAAGCTTTTCTCCATTGGTGAAAAGCTGGAGTTTGCGCGATGGCAGCAGGCTCTCAGTCAAATCTGGTCACATATTATATTATAATTATATAATGTATACCATATATTATTATATACATAATGCATATTATGCCAATCACTGTGTTGAGTCAAACTATTTCACCTTTCTATGTTGCCGTATACAGTTCAGTGCTACAATGGCACTGCTTTAAGCACAATCTGTACTTCATAATAATATTATTATATTGAGGACATGAATAAGTTTGGGAACCACTGTTTTATACATATATTATGTATAAAACAGTGGTTCCCAAACTTATTCATGTCCTCAAATTGACACAATTTTTTCCCGCAGACCCCCATTTGAAAAGATATGCCAGGGACCCCCATAAGAGAAGATTATTTAAAAGATATGCCAGGGACCCCCATAAGAAGATTATTTAAAAGATATCCCGGACTCCCCCATAAGAGAAGATTATTTAAAAGATATGCCAGGGACCCCCATAAGAGATTTTATTCGCAACCCGTTTAATGTCAAGGACTCCCAGTTTGACATGCATTAGTCTACGGACCCCCAGTTTGACATGCATTAGTCTACGGACCCCCAGTTTGACATGCATTAGTCTACGGACCCCCGTTTAATGGGATTTCTCTCCCTGGGACCCCCAATTTATATTGTAAAATCAATGTTAATTTAACTCTGAGAGTGTACAAATTTGATGTGTCGAGTTGCTTTGCACAATTAGAGAGTGTACAAATGGACCCTAATGGGTCCATTTGGTTCCATTTGTACACTCTCAGAGTTACAGACCCATAACGGTCCATTTGGTTCCTAACTATCATTTAGCTGGGGACCCCCTGGAACTCCCCCAAGGACCCACTTTGGGAACCGCAGATTTAAGAGATGGATTTTTGGACGAAACAAAAGTATTTATTGTAAACCAAAAAGTGTAAAGCTGTAAAAGTGAAAAGTGAAGTGTGAGTGAACATCTGTCCACTCTTTGTTGGTGTTAATTTAACCAAAATTGGACCCATCAGGGTTCATTTGGTTCCATTACTACACTCTTCAGAGTTCAAGTATTTGACTGTGAATGTACTGGTGTTTTATTTTTGTATTAGTTGCCGGTGTTTAAATTTCAAAGAAAAGGTTGAAGATAAAATGTGTCGTATTGAGTTGTAATTCTGCATAGAATTGGTTCGACCCAGGATTGTACTTTTTGCTCACGTTGTGCAATATTTATCGTATTGTATTGATGAGAAATCTACCCTGACCATGTTTAGGTCTAATATTGTTGTAATAATAATATAGAGTGTATAATGAAAGATGTTCCATAATCATACATAGCATTAAGGGCCCTTAATGCGTCTAAAGGTGTTTTCAAACGAGCAGTGATTTAAGGCGCCTATACTTCATTTTCAATGAGAACTGCGTTTTTTTGCTTTTTCCTGTACGCGCGGAGAAGTCAATTGTGTGCATATTGTGTGCGTGTGCGTGCTCGTTTCGTGCACACGCCCGCGACGAACTCACCAGACCTGCATGGATTCTGCTAAGCTTCTTTTTATTTTTTTGCGTTGTGTCGCCGCTCTGGAGCAGAGCTGTGATTGGTCCACGCGTTGTGGCGCCGCTCTGGAGCAGAGCTGTGATTGGTCCACGCGTTGTGGCGCCGCTCTGGAGCAGAGCTGTGATTGGTCCACGCGTTGTGGCGCCGCTCTGGAGCAGAGCTGTGATTGGTCCACGCGTTCCTCGCTCCCCGTTTGAAAGAACCTTAATAATACTTCTCGTCACCGTCGGGAGGAAATGTTGTGAAACTGTTACCTTTCCATTGTAGTTATTTAGTCACAAGCTCTTAGTACTTTTCACTGGTGAAATATACTTAAGACGCATTTAACCACCCTTACGCGCTATGAGCTTGTAGATCTGCTATTTTTCAATAGCCAACACCAAAAGGGGTTCCCGCCCAAAATTGATTAAACCACAATGATTCTTAGTTGACCTGCGGAGCCGCTCAGGGCCCCTCCTTTTCTCCCCTCTACGCGGAACCTGTTCGCTGAACCTATAGCTGATCTACAAGCTCAGAGCCTGAGGGCCTGTTCGCTGAACCTATAGCTGATCTACAAGCTCAGAGCCTGAGGGCCTGTTCGCTGAACCTATAGCTGATCTACAAGCTCAGAGCCTGTTCGCTGAACCTATAGCTGATCTACAAGCTCAGAGCCTGAGGGAGGCATTGTGGCTGAATGTTGACCCCCAGAATAGGGACTCAAGGGGTTGATTTCATAGAAAGAACCATGTTTGTAAAAAAATGACTGTATGAAACTTCACCACTCACTGCCTTAAAACTATAAAAATGAATCGCACATTCCTGTTATATGAATAGAGTTGTGCTTCTGTGTTTTTGTCGTGAATGCTTGCATTTTCACAGATGGCGCACACACACATGGCTTGTTGTACTTAGATTTGTAAAGGGAGTATATTAAATATATAAATATAATTAGATTTGTAAAGGGAGTGTATTGAATATATAAATATAATTAGATTTGTAAAGGGAGTGTATTGAATATATAAATATAATTAGATTTGTAAAGGGAGTGTATTAAATATAATTAGATTTGTAAAGGGAGTGTATTGAATATATAAATATAATTAGATTTGTAAAGGGAGTGTATTAAATATATAAATATAATTAGATTTGTAAAGGGAGTGCATTGAATATATAAATATAATTAGATTTGTAAAGGGAGTGCATTAAATATATAAATATAATTAGATTTGTAAAGGTAGTGTATTAAATAAACATTGTGATAATATTATTACACACGCACACATTGTGATAATATCATTATTACACACGCACACATTGTGATATCATTATTACACACGCACACATTGTGATAAAATCAACCCTGTGGTTATTTGCCAAGTGTGGCTGGGCTTTTGAATTTGGATTGTTTGTGCATAAACGAATGAGAGTTTTGACCACTAGATGGCACTGGCTGCCTACTGATGAATGAGAAGGACGGTAGGTAGGCCACTTAGAGTATGTATATGAATAGAGAAGGCACCCAGAGGAAATCTTGAGGCGAAATGGACATAGTGGCCGAATGAAGGTATTGCAGCCTGGCCCAAACACATGAACGCGCTGTCCGTTGACTAACATTGTACACGTTCACGACGGACGACGCTCGTGCGCGTTCAACGGCAGCGCGTTCATGTGTTTGGGGCCACTCACCATTGCAATCCGTCCCAGAATGCACTCTGTTTCTACCAGGAAGGAGGAGTGAATCCGCCTCATGCGCTTTTGAGCAACTTAATGCAAGTGGATGGGAGGAGAACTCGGGTGTCTTCTCTATAGATATATAACTCTATGCCCCTCTCCTATTAGCTCTCCTCTCTTACTCCCTCCCCTCACCTATTAGCTCTCCTCTCTTTCTCCCTCCCCTCTCCTATTAGCTCTCCTCTCTTTCTCCCTCCCCTCACCTATTAGCTCTCCTCTCTTTCTCCCTCCCCTCACCTATTAGCTCTCCTCTCTTTCTCCCTCCCCTCTCCTATTAGCTCTCCTCTCTTTCTCCCTCCCCTCTCCTATTAGCTCTCCTCTCTTTCTCCCTCCCCTCTCCTATTAGCTCTCCTCTCTTTCTCCCTCCCCTCACCTATTAGCTCTCCTCTCTTTCTCCCTCCCCTCTCCTATTAGCTCTCCTCTCTTTCTCCCTCCCCTCTCCTATTAGCTCTCCTCTCTTTCTCCCTCCCCTCACCTATTAGCTCTCCTCTCTTTCTCCCTCCCCTCTCCTATTAGCTCTCCTCTCTTTCTCCCTCCCCTCTCCTATTAGCTCTCCTCTCTTTCTCCCTCCCCTCACCTATTAGCTCTCCTCTCTTTCTCCCTCCCCTCACCTATTAGCTCTCCTCTCTTTCTCCCTCCCCTCTCCTAATTTGCAAGTCCAACACAAGCCAGCATGGAGATGACCTCTGCACTCAAATTCTTACATCAAGTGAACAAATTCACTCAAACTGTTGACAACTTTAGAGTCAAAGACCTAAACACACCTGTGTTGTACTACAGCTTCACTGACACAACTGTGAGAACGCCAATACTGACATTTGTTTCGTTATGTTCAAAGTTTGAGTATTTATAGGCCTGCATTATGTGCAAGGAACAATATGGCAGCCTTTGTAAAGCACCTCAATAGTAGTCACAACAACTAGTGTGCAGAAATGTGTGTAGGCATAGCACAAAAATGCTTATAGCAGCATATTGTCAGGCAGAAACCATGTATATTCATATTTTAACTTGTCATGTTCTTTCAGAAAATGCCATAAATCATACAAGACTGTTACACAATAGTGAAAATAAGAGATCTGCAAGCTCACTACATGTCACTTTGTGTTTAAATGAATGCGTTTGAATTCTGTTATGCGCTTGAATGAATTTGGGACATACCGGTACAAGGTTTCCACCGGACAGCAACAATATACTGTAGCAGCCATAGTACAAGTTGCAAATCACTTTATGATGTGCAAGAAACAGGAGTCTAAAATAACATACACAGAAACAAATTTGATAACCAACCATTTATTCACCATTGGATGAGATTTAGCCTTGCAGACTCAAGACAGAAAATGTCGACCGATACGATTGTCCACAATTGCTGTACTGATGAATTACAGCAATATTGATGTTGGCACCATAAGAGACAACGGGAGTTGATCAAACAGAATTGTACCGTCTCCAATTCTGTAAATTAAGTTAATGCCGATTTAACAATTATTGTACTCTTGAGACCAAATGGACCCATAATGGTTTAATTTGTCTTCAGATGTCATTTCAGATGGGGGCGGCCAATTACATATATATTTGTGGGTCCTTGACATGAAAATGTTTGAGAACCACTGACATAGAACGTTAGAAACATGAGGTTTTTCAAAAAACTGTCAGGATTCAGAAGACATTTGTAGAATCGAGCTCAGGTCTATATGGGTTAATAGGGCCTACGTGGTTAATTCATTAAGTGCACACTGCACAATGTGTAAAAAAGATGTAAACATGTTGCAGAATAAAGCAACCATGTGCCTAAAGGTGTAATCCCAGAGCTATCTGGTCGTAGGACAGTTGTGTGTCTACAAGAAAACATTTGTGGGTTTCAGATGAGCTGATCTGAACTGGACAGCGTGACAATGAATTGAACATTTTCTGTAAACATACAACTGGACAGTGGACAGCAGTGAGACAGCATTTGACAGCCCTCCTGGGAGTTGCACCCAAATCCCAACATATAGCTGGCATGTACTACCTACCAGGGCTTTGTTTGCTATGTCAACACTATACTTACCATCACTACTTGAATGTGACTAAATCAATTAAAATAGGCTATTATTAGGCTAGCATATGGTTGATCTAACAATAAGGCTATGTTAGCATGGATGGACACATAGCACACAACTTAGGGCTAATAAAATCCCAGGTTGATCTAACAATCAGTCCCGTGTGATCACCAACACACCACAACTTGTCACATTAAAAACGTTTGAATTGACAAGTCAGACAATGGTATATTGATGCCACATATAGGCTCACTGTGTGAGCTGCGTTAGCATCACGCTAACGTCGTTAGCATGGCCACCCTTGGCTCAAAGAGGACCACATAAAAAGCAGTCAATGTAAACACACAAAGTTATTATTATAATTAGTTTATAACGTTACATGCACCGTACCTCTATGGACTGCTGTGCTCGGTCGAGTCGCTCCATTGCCGCCCTGCAGCATGCACTTGTATCAGGTGGATATATATATATATATATATATATACAGTGTTGGCAAAATATTACTTTAACACTAATATACTACTTATTACTTATTACTTTTAAAAAAAGTAATAAAGTTACACTACTTATTACTCCCTGAGAAAAGTAACTAGTTACTTATTACTTTACTTATTACTTTTTTCTCTCGCCCCCAGTAATTGCATATTTTGTTCCCAAAAGTCTTACTTTGCATTTTCAACATTAGCAGTCCCCCCTCCCCTATTCTGCAGTGTTTATTTAACTCATGATGATGGGTCCATTTGTACACATAGATTAGAAGTAGATTTCGACGTGGAATATAGCTTCTTCCGTATGCACAACTTGCAGCGGACAATAATGTTCATCTCGTCTTGATCACGGACATACTCAAAATAATGCGAATACTTCCAAGTATTGAATGTTATAACGCTTTGTTGTGCCGGTGTTTCTGTCTCCTCCACCTCTTCCATTGTTAGTTTATTTACATCTCTTCTCTCTAACAGTGCAGTCTAACGAGTTACACACACTAGTTTAGGTTGTTTAAGGCCCGCCCTTCTGCATCCGATACTTCACACATACGTACCGACGAGTGTGCATCGTTTCCGTATCCGCTCTAGAGTCTAGATCTAGAGCGGATCAGCAGTCTGCAAAGCAACTTGACTTCAACCCAGTCTACCATTATAAATAAACACTCAAACCCACAGTTCCACCAAGGCTTGTGAAAATAGTAATAATACTAGAAACAAAATTTCAAGAAATTTTACTGGGTGCCTGAAGCTCGCCAAGACTGTGCAGCATTTGAGCCACGGACCACCATTTGATGACATTTAGCCTCTCAGAAGGGTCCATATGGTTACATGTGAGCCAGGTCTCCCCATTGACTTTCAATTTTTTTATTGCGCATTACGTTGCCACCAACATTCTAATGCTAACATGCTAACATGCTAATGCTATCATGCTAATGCTATCATGCTAATGCTATCATGCTAACATGCTAATGCTAACATGCTAATGCTAACATGCTAACATGCTAATGCTAACATGCTAATGCTATCATGCTAACATGCTAATGCTAACATGCTAACATGCTAATGCTAACATGATATCATGCTAACGCTAACATGCTAATGCTATCATGCTAACATGCTAATGTTAACATGCTAATGCTAACATGCTAATGCTATCATGCTAACATGCTAATGCTATCATGCTAACATGCTAATGCTATCATGCTAACATGCTAATGCTAACATGATATCATGCTAATGCTAACATGCTAATGCTATCATGCTAATGCTATCATGCTAATGCTATCATGCTAACATGCTAATGCTAACATGCTAATGCTAACATGATATCATGCTAACGCTAACATGCTAATGCTATCATGCTAACATGCTAATGCTAACATGCTAATGCTATCATGCTAACATGCTAATGCTAACATGCTAACATGCTAATGCTAACATGCTAACATGCTAATGCTAACATGCTAATGATATCATGCTAACATGCTAATGCTAAGATGTCTGAGCTGTAAGGGTCCATTTGGTTTCGTTCAGGGGGGCGGCCCGGTTCCGGCGAGCCGCCCTGCTTCTGAAACGGTCGAGAAATGACAGTTACGTGTTTCCCCGATTTTCTCCATTGACTTTCAATGTGTGTGTGTGCGAGTGGTGGTCAACTTGGTCTAAGTGCATGGAGCAAGTTTCAAGACTGTAGCATGTTGCAAACAAAAGTTATAGCTGTGTAAAGGCCAGCCAATAGGAATACAGAGGGGCGGAGCTTAAGCAATTAAGCCATTACAGCTTGTTCCTCTTGATGGTCTACGTCCATGTACCAAAATTTGAGGCTGTAGCATGTTGTAAGCAATAGTTGGAGCTGTGTAAAGGCCAGCCAATAGGAAGACAGGGTTTGTGTGTGTGCGTGCGCGTGCGCGTGCGTGTGTGTGTGCGCTCAGG
The DNA here is from genome assembly GCF_964188405.1 of Protomyctophum parallelum. Taxonomy (NCBI): domain Eukaryota; kingdom Metazoa; phylum Chordata; class Actinopteri; order Myctophiformes; family Myctophidae; genus Protomyctophum; species Protomyctophum parallelum. The sequence goes on along the minus strand of NC_139698.1, from coordinate 64,188 downwards.
GGGGCAACCCGGTTCTGGCGAGCCACCCCGCGTCTGAAACGGTCGAGAAATGACAGAGTTACGTGTTTCCCCCGATTTTCTCCATTGACTTTCAATGTGTGTGTGTGCGTGCACATGTGTGCATGTGCGTGCATGTGCGTTCGTGTGTGCGCGTGTTTGAGAGGTGGTCAACTTGACCTTGAATCATTAACAAAGTATCAATTTCACCTGGGCTAGGGCTAGTCTATGCAAAAGCAAACACTATTGAAAGTTAAAACCACACTGATTCAGTGAGAGAACGTATGTCCGAACAAATTGCTCTATCGCAAAAAGTAAACGTCAAATGCGATTTTTGTTTTCGCCGTGAGTGACCCGAGACATTGAGGTACGCCGTGTGCGATCGTGGTATTGGTACGATAAAAAACGTGGTTATGAGAGCGAGTTAAGAAATTGTGTTTGTGATGAAAAAATTGCTGACTCATTCATGCATTTAACATGGAGTTGTATGACACATTATGATGGTACACCTGTCGCTTTCAGGGCTGTAGTTCACGTACCGTATGAATCTGGGCTGTGGTTGTGACATTGGGTGAAAGAGGACGAGTGTGGCTACAAAATTACCGAAACCCATGTGTGTAAAGTTAATATTTTGGCCGTGAGGACGATTTGTTCGGAGAATTTCGCTACAGTCTTCAGATTGGCTTCTCCCTCTGACCCGCTCTCTCTCTGGCCGTGCGACACTGAGAGTCGAGATTTTTGCTCAGACCACACACACTTTGAACTGCGATAGCGGGCAAACCGTGCAACGGATTCGAATTCCGTCTGAACCACAACAAAGTCGATGGCCTCGTGTGCTGTTTGACGTTTAAATCGTGTTTCTACGTAACAGTATGCCAGAGCAATGTGGCTCCAAAGTAACGTGACGTTTTCTGTTTTTACCCGCGTTTCCCCATTGACTTTGCATGGGGCATTTTTCGCGTCGTTTATTGCGAATTACGTCGGCACGGTAACCCGAAACGGAAAGAAAAGCACAAGCACACCATTCCCGGCCGAGCCGCACGTTTCGATGTATATATTGTGGGGCTTTGGTAAACCGTGCGGCCGGCCATAGACGTCGAAGTTTCGTGTCTTGACTACGATTACGATTAAGTATTGGTTGCAGATTTCAACCTGTGTTTCTGCCATTGCATGGCAGGCACCCAGAATTACTTTTGAAAAAAAGTAAATGTAATATTATTACTCAAAATGTGAAAGTAACTAGTTAAGTTACATATTACTGGAAAAAAGTAATAATATTACTGAAAGTAGTATATTACTTAAGTTACTTGCCAACACTGCATATATATATATATATATATATATATATATATATATATATATATATATATATATATTACAACTCGTGTCCAAAACGTCTTAAAAAACACAACACCTAAAATCGAAATGTTATAGGGGCACATTGAGCAGAAACAGACCGTCGGAATTAGCTCACCAGACCTATAATAAATTAATATTGCATTTAGTTCCCAGTCCTCCCACCGGTCTCTATGGGCGCCGCCATCTTGGTCGGCCTCGGCTGCCGGCATCCGAGAGGGGCGGGGACATAGTAGCACCTCTATGTTTAGCACAGATACAGCAGAATGTAGTCTCTGATGCCACCTGGTGGTGACAACCGACAACTGCAGGACTCCGTCGGATGAGCAAATTTTGAATTTCCTGTTGGAGAGCTAGCAAATTTAAGACATCCGGTTGCCTTCAGAATAAAATAATAATAATTCGACAGTGCTGTGACGGGCCTAGCTAGCCAGCTAGCCGCTAGCTGAGCAGCTAGCTAGTAGCTGTGTGTCTTCATGACGTAAAAAATACACTTTATTTGTTGTAAAACTTTCTTTATTTGAATCGACAGTTTGTGTTAAATAATCTTCTATTTTTTAGAACAACAATAAAACACTTAAACACGTATTAATACCCATGAAGATAGCATAAAGCTATCGATAGCTAAAGCTAACTTATTGTAATTAATGTCCTCACTGTATTATTTACTGCTATTATTTTAATGTTTTATTCCTGCTTTTCTTTTCTTTTTTCTCCAACTTTGAGCTGCATTTCATTTCATTTCATGAAAGGTGCTACAAATAAATAAATAAATACATTTTATTATTATTATTATTTAGTTTTATTAACAGCCGAGCGGCTGTTTCCGGTGGGTCGGTTGTATTTTGAAAGGAAAGCGGAAACACTTGAAGAATTAACTTGACACGTCGCAGTAGCTTTTATTTTGTAAAACCGGAAGTGAAGACACACAGCTACTAGCTAGCTGCTCAGCTAGCGGCTAGCTGGCTAGCTAGGCCCGTCACAGCACTGTCGAATTATTAAGAATTATTTTATTCTGAAGGCAAACCGGATGTCTTAAATTTGCTAGCTCTCCAACAGGAACTTCAAAATTTGCTCATTCGACGGAGTCCTGCAGTTGTCGATTGTCACCACCAGGTGGCATCAGAGACTACATTCTGCTGTATCTGCGCTACCAAATGGAGGGTGGTGAAACACTGTTGGACGGAGAAGTATAATTGTAGCTCTGTCAGTATAATTCCACCACCAGATGGCGTTAATACCCACTTTCACTGCATTCTGCATCATAGTGCAGCTCAAAGCTCAGCTCAGCTCAACATTTCTACAAACCCACAGCGCGTTGCATCCACGACGTGTTGTGGTCTTGTAGATCTGCTATTTTCGGCGCTCGACACCGTCCTGCGACGAAGCACAAATGTAATGAAATTAGCAAGATCTACCAGCTCACAGCGCGTTGCAACCACGACGTGTTGTGGGCTTGTAGATCTGCTATTTTCTGTCATACGACGGTGCTCAAATGGAAAGAAACTTTAAATGAATGGGTGTGAATTAAACTAGTTATTTAACTACTAATAATGAATGGATGTGAATTAAACTAGTTATTTAACTACTAATAATGAATGGATGTGAATTAAACTAGTCGTTATTTAATTTATAACTATTAATAATGAATGGATGTGAATTAAACTAGTCGTTATTTAATTTATAACTATTAATAATGAATGGATGTGAATTAAACTAGTTATTAACCTACTAATAATGAATGGATGTGAATTAAACTAGTCGTTATTTCATTTATAACTATTAATAATGAATGGATGTGAATTAAACTAGTCGTTATTTAATTTATAACTACTAATAATGAATGGATGTGAATTAAACTAGTCTTTATTTAATGTATAACTACTAATAATGAATGGATGTGAATTAAACTATAGCCTACGTCTATAAATGTTTTGATGAATTGAACAAGGTGGACTCTCTTGTAAACAAGTGTAATGCTTTATGGTGTTGTCCACTCACAGTTAACAGTCTTTGTATTGAGTTGTGCTTGAAATGTACTGTAATTCTGCAAACTGTTAACAAATACTTCAATCAATCAATCATTACACTTGTTTACAACAGGGTCCTCCATGTTTAATTAATTAAATAATATGTTTTAATGTTTTAATAAATAACAAAAACATTATCTTTTTTTTTTTATTATTATTATTATTATTATTATAAACCTTCATTCTAGTAACATAATGTTACATTGTTTTATTAGGAATATATTAATGACCATATTTGGTCTTGTTTTGCCTTATTTCTTCCACAGATGTGGCAACAGTGAACGTAACGTGTTGATGACGTCACGTCTCCGTGGCGCACAGACATTAGCATCAGGTAGCAGCGTGGCTAACAGTAAATGTGACACACATTAAACTATATTTAATCTGACATTTAATCACAAACGACTTTAATCTGATTCATATTCATTTACCGCAGTGTTTAAAGCCCATAGGAGGAGGGAGTGACGTCACAGGAGGAGGTGAGTTTTACAGACTTTTAAAAACATTAAAGTGTTGTTTTGTTTTCCTCGTTAAACTACGAGGAACTCATAGCAGTTAGCATTAGCAGCGCGTGACACGCTGTTTATTGACATGCCAGTCACATTAACGCCGACAGAGCTCCGTCAGGTCTGACCGTGGAGCTCATTCATGGTAATTATTCATGATGTTATTATGTTTATATTCATGTGGAACTCGGTGTTGTTGGGAATGCCAGCGTTAGCTCGCCAGTTAGCTGCTAACGGCTGAGCTAACCTAATGTAATGTATGCTGCGCAGTAGGACGGTGTCGCTCTTTAAAAACAACAGATCTGCAACTTAAGCTGTGGCGTACTGGCGTTCATAAAATGATAATAATAATACTATAATACTATGAAATAGTATAATACTAGACCACCATCTGATGACATTTAGCCTATCAGAGTCAGACCCAAAACTAAAGAATACTGTTGTTGTTGTCGTTGGATCAGGTCTTGTCCACAATTCCATGCTGTATTGATGTTGGTACCATTAGGAGATATTACAGGCAAACGTTGATCAAAATTCTTCTACATTCTCTAATACTGTAGACTTCTTTTAACTTAAGTAATGCAGATGATTAACAATAATTTAACTATTGGTGAGAGGGTAAAAATTAAACCAAGTAGACCCATAGGGGTCCATTTGGTTTCATTTTACTCTCAAGAGTTAAAAAATAATATATAAGGGTCCATTTGGTTAACAACATCTTGCTATGGACCACCTGGAACCCTCTCAAGGACCACTGTTGGTCCCCGGACCACTGGTTGCAGGCGTTTGTTGACACTTAAGGTTGCCCACCTGTCCCTGGCAGCTAAATAAAACTTCTGGGCAGGTGTAGTTTGCTGTCAGGTTGCTCACCAGGGCAAGTGCTCATTTGAGAGGAGACGCAACCGTCTATAAACACTGACGACACCAGATATCACACCTGAACGTGTCCAGAGCTCTGTCTCCTATAAACACAACACCAGATATCTGTCTAAACACCTGAACGTGACCAGGGCTCTGTCTTCTATAAACACAACACCAGATATCTGTCTAAACACCTGAACGTGTCCAGGGCTCTGTCTTCTATAAACACAACACCAGATATCTGTCTAAACACCTGAACGTGTCCAGAGCTCTGTCTTCTATAAACACAACACCAGATATCTGTCTAAACACCTGAACGTGTCCAGGGCTCTGTCTTCTATAAACACAACACCAGATATCTGTCTAAACACCTGAACGTGACCAGGGCTCTGTCTTCTATAAACACAACACCAGATATCTGTCTAAACACCTGAACGTGACCAGGGCTCTGTCTTCTAGTCTGTGGAAAGTAAAACAAGAGCACTGTTGACCTAGAATGTGCAGATTTCACCTAAACATAAAAGAACTAGTGTGAACCCATAGTCATATTCATAGCTATGTACTGTATTTGGCATAACAATTGATGTATGACATCTTTTAACGCACAGCCCAAATCTATCATTTTATAATGAGACTATTTACTTTTGGGGCAAGTGGGCAGGACCTTTGGGCAAGTAACTCATGACTTGTGTGGTTAGGTTATGTTTTTTCTACAAGCTCAAAGTGACGCACTAGGAGCTTGTAGATCTGCTATTTTTGAATTGTCAAAGTGTAAAATGAGACGGGTGCTTTCCCAGTTAAAGGTCTAATATTTCTACTGTATATCAGTTACATTATTGAGGGGCAATGTCCACATTGCCCCATTGGGAGAATGTTTGTGTAAACACAAACATTCTGTAAACACAAACATTGCAGACAAAAGTGAGGACGCAAATTGTGATTGGCCGGGAATGAGATGATGCATGATGATGTATGATGATAAGAGTGCCCCTCACTTAACACGGATGTGATTTTTATTATTAAAACTGTTTATCCAGTAATTTTGGGGCATAAACAAGAAGTTGAAGCAAGAAGGGAGAAGAGTCTGGGACGTGTGGAGCGTTGTCCAGGGTGTTTTAGAGAAGGGAGAAGAGTCTGGGACGTGTGGAGCGTTGTCCAGGGTGTTTTAGAGAAGGGAGAAGAGTCTGGGATGTGTGGAGCGTTGTCCATGGTGTTTTAGAGAAGGGAGAAGAGTCTGGGACGTGTGGAGCGGTGTCCAGGTTGTCTTAGAGAAGGGAGAAGAGTCTGGGATGTGTGGAGCGTTGTCCAGGGTGTTTTAGAGAAGGGAGAAGAGTCTGGGACGTGTGGAGCGTTGTCCATGGTGTTTTAGAGAAGGGAGAAGAGTCTGGGACGTGTGGAGCGTTGTCCATGGTATTTTAGAGAAGGGAGAAGAGTCTGGGACGTGTGGAGCGTTGTCCAGGGTGTTCTTAATCTTAAGAGGGGTTGTAGGGTTGTGAAGACGTAACTCATATCTATGTCATGTGTCTGTCTGTCCTCTAACAGGACGTCCATAAAAGGACATCATGTTCAACAAGTCTTCGTTTGGAGCTCCGTTTGGGGGAACCACCGGTGGCTTCGGAGCAACGTCTACCTTTGGACAGCAGAGTAAGTAATAATACTTTACTCTAATACTACATGTACATGAAAGCAGAGTAAGTACTAATACCTTACTCTAATACTACATGTACATGACAGCAGAGTAAGTATATTTTACTCTAATACTTTATTCTAATACTACTACCAGGGCTCAACAGTGCGACCAGGTAGTCGCATATGCTACTAAAAATAGCACCGTGCGAGTTGTAGAATTACATTTGTAGCACTGGTGCGACTACAGAATTTGACCGTTCAACCGTGATAAAGACAATTAAGGCTCTGATCCCGCAATACACATTCTATTCATTTCAGTTCTATACCTACATTTATATTTGTAGTGCGGCGGTGTCGATGAATTCCTGTTCTGTTCTTTAGCTACATAGAAATGTCTATTTGTATGTCTCTAAATGTTTGTATGTCTCTAAATGTTTTGATGAATTGAACAATGTGGACCCTGTTGTAAACAAGTGTAATGCTTAATTGGGTCGTCCACTCACAGTTAACAGTCTTTGTATTGAGTTTGTGCTTAAAATGTACTGTAAATTCTACAAACTGTTAATAAATATTTCAATCAATCAATCGCCAAAAAGAGCAGATCTACAAGCTAACAACGTGTCGAGGCTCGATGCATTTTAGCTTGAAGATCTGTTCCCCTTGCTTCCACCGCACCGCCCTCGGCCCTCCCCCTTTTAGCACTCTGTGCTGTGTGTCTGTTGTTCCCTCGCAGGCAGCACAGTCTGTGGCTGCATCCGAATTGCTAGGGTTGTTCCCTACTCCCTACCCCCCATACGGGGATCCAGACTCTAGTGGACTCTATAGTGATGATTTCGGACAATACTCCCTGTATGGGGAGCACCGACTCTGACGTCAATATCGGTAGAGGGCGCTGTAGGTCCGCGGGTACATTTTACATTGTACATTTTATTTGCATGAAATCCCCATTAGGTTAGTCGATCTATAAGCAACGCAACGTCCGTGTTGTGAGCTTGTATCGAGTAGGCCTACTTTTGGTAAAGAATTACCAAAAGTAGCCGATCTACAAGCTCTGCTCACAATAATAATACGGACGTTTGGTGTTAACAGAAACAGCAGTCCAATAAATGACTGCCTACATAATGAAGTTTTAATGTATTTATCGCAATTCAATGAAATAATGTTAGATAGCATATTTTTTCATGGCAGGAATTAATGAATATTAATAAAACATATGTTCGGACACAATTAATGTGTCTCACATGCATGCATTTAGCCTACGTTTGTGATAAAGAATCTCACAAATATATTCTACAGCAAGCAACTGATTCCTCTCCTAACGTCATGCGCTGGGCCTGGGTGATACAATGGATCAGTAATACTATTGCAAATGAGTAATTTATTATAAATAAAATAAAACAATTTCAAATAAATGCACAGATCACTTGTCTCGAGATCTGTAGCTTCGAGATCCGCCAGGGAAGGGAAAACGAAAGTTTAAAAAGTACATTTGTGTTGAGTTCTTTCGCTGGTTCAACTTCTGCCTCTTCTGAGTTGGAGCGCAATGAGCGCATGCATGCAGAAGCAGCGCACGTGCGCAAACGCGTGCACGTGCGCTCAAGAGCGAGCTTGAGCAATGCATTATGGGGCAGATTTGCTTCGCTGTGTTTTTGTAGTGACCATCGGATGCTCCCTACAATTCCCGGTGCATTGTGGGATACTTCAGTCCACTATGTTAGGGTGCAAAAATGCTCACTACACATTCGGACACTACAACAAAATGGCGGAACGCCAAAGTAGTGCACTATATGGGGCATAGGGAATGAATTCGGACGCAGCCTGTGTGTCTGTTGTTCACTCGCAGGCAGCACAGAGCGTCAGAGTGAACGCAGCATGATAGCGTCCCCGACACGTTTAATACTAAACTTATTTGTAAAGTTCAAACGCCAACTTTTAATCAAACTCGGGAGAAACACTGTTCACGGCTGCACGGACAAATAAAGAGTGCACGCGCGCACGCCACGCACATGATGGATTATTATCGATCAAAACAATCCTTAGCGTCGCTTACAAAAGCATGTGGTTCACAGCATGAATGATATTAGTAATCACCGACCTGGCTGGATAAATATCAGTGGTCCATCCATTGTGTAACCTGCTTAACGAGCAACGGTAGGCAGCCGAGTAAGTTACCAGCTTAGTAAATGAATAGTCTACCGTAGCTGTGTGTCAGATGTTCTGTCTGAAGCAGTCAAAGCCAAGGAGAATGTTACAATTTAATTCACAATCGAGCATCTTGCCCGGCATCGAATATCACATGATAGAACAGCAGGATAAAAACGGATAGTCTGTCTATCCATCCATGCATCCATGAGCAACATAGATAGATAGCTATATAGATAATAATTTAATTCATCTATCTATCCATCTGCATAAAAAACAAATAGTCTATCAGCATAAAAGCAAATTGGTTATATAGATTATATAAAAATTATATCCTGATGAATATCAATATTCTGATAATTGCTGAAAGGATATTGTGATATAATATTTTGCCATATTGCCCGTCCCTACCTCATATCACTTTATTAAAGAAAACTCACACCTGGGTGAAGTGAGGACACTCGTAGGGCCGATTCAGACTCCTGTTTTAGAGCCGAATAAAAGTCTGTTCGGGTCTGTAGAGCCTACAATGTGATTTCATTTGAGGTTCGGGGGGGCGGGTACCGTCCTAAAGTCGGCTCTTCGGTGCTACTGAAAAAGTATGAATCGGCCCTTATCATCATACATCATCATGAATCATCTCGTACATCAGAATACCTAGCTGTGATTGGTTTAATAGCTGATTTGCTCGTTTGCATATGACGTACATTTTCCTTTCAATGTCAATGGAATTTAATGTTTAATTTACGTCATATTTAGTGGAATTTTGACGATTCATACTCCTATTTTAGAGCCGAATAAAAGTCGGTTCGGCTGGGGGGGGGGGGGGGGGGGGGTACCGTCCTAAAGTCGGCTCTTCGGTGCGAGCCGAAATCATTACGGCACTACAGCGCCGAAACAGCGGTAAAATAGGAGTATGAATCGGCCCTAACACAGAGCAGCGCATTTTTGAGCGCTAGTCCGACCGTTGTTCCCGCATGTCGGACTAATGCTCCGTCTGAATGACGTTCGGATCCCCTACTGTAGCCTATAGTTTTATTACCTCCACCTTTAGACAGCAGAATAAGTTATTGTGCTTATTTGATGTATTTGATGTGTATCTGATGTGTATTTGATGTATTTAATTTGTATTTGATGTGTATTTAATGTGTATTTGTATTTGATGTGTTTTCAGGCACTGGCTTCGGAACCACTGGAGGTTTTGGCAGTTCAACATTTGGAGCCACACCCAACACTGGAGGTCTGTTTGGAGCCACACAGAATAAACCTGGTGAGTTTAGATTCTTCTTTTCATTCTGAACTCTCTAGAACGAACATAAATAACCCAGGGGCCTGTTTCTGTTTCACTAAGACGGAAAGAAATCATTCTGGAAGTCTGTTCACTAATGGTGTGTTTGGCTCCAGTGTGTAATACAGTGTTTCTCCACCAGGAGGCCCGTTTGGCTCCAGTACATTCAGCCAGCCCGTCACCAGCCAGACTACCAGTGCAGGTTTCGGGTTTGGGGGAACCACGCAAACCAGCGGGACCAGTCTGTTCGGATCCACCAACACCGGCACTACAGGAGGACTGTTCTCCTCACAGCAGAGCAATGCTTTCGGAGCGGCCAAGCCTGCTGCCTTCGGAAGTACGTTAACATTATTATTATTATTATAAAACCAAGCCTGCTGCCTTCGGCAGTACGTTAACATTATTATTATTATTATAAAACCAAGCCCGCTGCCTTCGGGAGTACGTTAACATTATACACATTATAAATCAAATTATAATGTGTGTATATTATATTAATGTGTTTATATTATTTTAATGTGTTTATAGATTTCGGGACCAGCACAGCCAGCGGGGGTCTGTTTGGAAACACCAACACGACGTCCAACCCGTTCGGTGGAGCGACGGCTTCTCTGTTTGGAGGATCTGGATTCACCGCCGCTCAGCAACAACCTGGAACCACCTTAAAGTTTAACGTATGTTTATAATACTATTATTACTACTACTGTTACTACTGTTACTACCACCACCGACGCTCAGCAACAACCTGGAACCACCTTAAAGTTTAACGTATGTTTATAATACTATTATTACTACTACTGTTACTACCACCACCGACGCTCAGCAACAACCTGGAACCACCTTAAAGTTTAACGTACGTTTATAATACTATTACTGCTACTACTACTGTTACAGTGTTACTACTACTATTTATGATAACGACGATATCAACGATATCCCCCCTTCCCCAGCCTCCAACAGGAAGTGACACGATGGTGAAACGGGGCGTGACCACCAGCATCAACACCAAACACCAGTGTATCACCGCCATGAAGAAGTACGAGAACAAGAGCCTGGAGGTACACACACACACACACACACACACACACACACACAAGCCCAGGGGTCCTTCTCAAAGCTGCCCAGCACAACAACAGGTGTTCAATGAGAGTGCCTAAGCTGGCCTGTTGTGAGCCCATCACATTTTTCTTTCATTTCAAGCACTCTCCGTTTGATATGCAATTACGCAGACCCACATTTCATATGATTTTCTTTAACTCTGACAGTGGACACTTTTACACTCCCAAGTACAGACCCGTAACTCAGGCCCTCTCTTGGTTCCTAACTAACAATCATTTAGCAGGGGACCCCCTAGAACCCCCTCAAGGACCCCTAGGGTTGTTGCACCTTGTGTGTTTCCACAAGGTGTAGTTTGTGTTTGTAATTAACAGCAAACAAAGGGACAGCACAAAGTATAAATGGCTCTCATTCCCTTCTCCTTGCATGTGGCTCTCACAAGTCTTTGCAGCCAATGACGTGGACACAAGCAGAAGTTAGAGCAATGTGTGACATCTGCCCCGCAAACAACAATAATCAATCAGATGGGGATCCTCACGAACAAAAGCATATACGTTCAGGCTGAATTTCAGGGCATGGGTAGTGGCGCCGCGTGGCATGTGCAGGTGACTCATGATGATTGTTCAGCTGGGTTGCATAACGGCGGTGCGGTCGATATGTCGATAACGCTGTGGAAGAAGTACTCGCCGTTCAGTCAATGCATGTTGTGATTGAATAGTCATGGACGTACACAACCACACTTGTATTATAGTTTCAACTGCTTAGGTTCCAATTCCAAATAAATGGTAGCAAAAGGCAAAAAAAATAAAACATTTGGACTCAATACCGGTAAAAATGTACATACTAGGCCTCATAGTTTGTCTCTATACATGGTTATTATAACACATATATCAATGCATTAATATTTAATCATTTACGAGAACGTACATTGCTCACAATGGGTCTTTTACCCATTAGAGCACGTATTCATTTGTTAAATTGTCAACCTCCAATCAAGCAACACCAACGTTAGAACTCATCATCAGCCTTGTACAATTAGGGGTGTGACAGTTAATCGAAAATTCGGTATAATAGATGAATAGATGATGTTAGCTGATCTACATGGTATCGCGCAATGTTGTGAGTGATCTTGTAGATTGTCTATTTTTGCTTTCGATTCTATTATATAACCCATTCTGAACGGGCACCCATTTTGGTGTTGGCATCATGTTATGCTTTAGCTATTGAAAAATAGCAGATCTACAAGCTCATATCGAGCTTGTAGGTCTGCTATTTTTGAAAAAAATCGAAGAACGACTGACATTTTTAGAATCTGATCTCGGGTCAGAATGGGTTAATCAGACCAGTGTGTGTCTAGTGGAAACCTCGTATGAATCTGATCTCAGGTCAGAATGGGATAATATACCTGGCTGTACAAAAACACGCTTCACAATTATTTGATTAATTAAATAGGTATCATTAACACATTGAGTACGCCGACTGCCTTCAAAATATAGGCTATAGAATACCAGAGGTGTCTGATCGCTTTTACTTTGAAAGCCATGAACCGGAAACACTTTCCTAAAAAAGTTGACTTTACAAAGTGACCTCAACATCCCCGATCATCTTAATATATTGTTTTACGCTCCAAAAAGCGTTCATATTTTGCGGGAGAGACGGATGAGGAGCAGAAAATAAGCGCCAGCATATCGCTCTATTCATCACCACGGAGAGCGCCCTGGATTAGGAGCTACGAGTCATTCTTTCCGTCTCGCTAACGTGGGAGTCAATGACAAGCTAATAGTTGCACTGAGCGTTAGCATACGGCAAGCGAAAAGCGAAATGCCAAAAAAATAAATAGGAAAAATTCTGAATATTAATATCTCGCCCCGCATCGCTGGGACGTCGCTAGGACGTCCTCAGACGTCATTAGAACTAATAGATCGGTATCCTATGACGTTCTCAGGCGTCCTACGTGCTAGAGGTGTTAAGTAGATAATTGATATTTTCAGCCCTATAATAATAATAATAATAAGCTTTATTTATATAGCACCTTTCATACAGGGTTGCAGTTCAAAGTGCTTCACAGGCAGGACATACATCAAGTGCTTTACAGATAGGTCATATAGGTTACGTCACACATAATACAAGACAAGACAGTGAATGTGCATGACATCAGACGTTGAGATAAAAATAGGCATGAGAAGGTCCAGCATTTAAGATATTTGTTAAAAGAAAAAAATATATATATATAGAATAATAATAAAATACATGATGGGAAGCCTCAATAAAGTGCTACGGCAGGGTGGAGAAAGCTAATCTGAAGAGGTGTGTTTTTAGTTTGTGTTTGAATATGTTGGTGGAGTTGGCCTCTCTGATTTCCTGAGGAATTGTATTCCATAATTTTGGTGCGTAAAACGAGAATGCTGCCTCTCCTATTTTCTTTCGTGGTTTATTTTTTCCTTTTGTGGTTAGTAAACCTGCTGTTGAGGATCTTAGTGTTCTAGATGGAGTGTATGATGGTAAGAAATCTGTTATGTATGCAGGGCCTTGGTTGTTGAGTGTTTTGTAAACTATAAGTAGTACCTTAAAATCTATTCTATGGGAGACTGGAAGCCAGTGGAGGGTGTGTAATACTGGTGTGATGTGTTCTCTTTTCTTTGTTTTTGTTAGTAATCTAGCAGCAGAGTTTTGTATGAGTTGTAGTCTGTCTGAGCGTTGCAGTAATCTAGGCGGCTGGTGACAAAAGCGTGGATGAGTTTTTCGGCATCTGGTTGTGTTAGGAAGGGTCGTATCTTGGCTATATTTCTGAGATGAAAAAATGCAATTTTTGTTATTTTTGTTATTTTGTAGAACTAGTTATAATTATCTCCTTTCAGAAGCCCATCCACATCACCAGCATGTTGCTATTACAGAATTATTCTAGTATGTACTGTACCTATGCCGGCCTCATTTGGCCCCATTAGCTACTTACAGAATTATTCATGCATTATCTCACTCTGGAGAGAATGCCTGTAATTAGCTACATGGGAATACATAGATGACACATGAAAGGCACATGGGCGTCTCAAAGGAACACAATCATTAATAACACATACATAACTGACGCTGGTACCCCCAGTAGAGCATAGGGAGAGAAGCTTCCACCCATCTGTGTGTGGCAGGCTGAAACCGATACCCCCTCTTGTGTGCCACACATGTTCACATGCACTGACACACACACGCACACGCGCGCACACACACACATACACACACATACACACACACACACACACACACACACACACACACACACACCGAGGGTGTACAAAATGTAATCGAATACGTACGTGTGGGTTGAGAGTTGACTGAAATAAAGATGCTGTCGTGAATGGAGTGTGTTCACTGAACAGTGTTCACAGTGACACAGCCTGCTTCGCTATCAGGGGTCACCAACATGTGGTCTTGTCCGTAGCAAATTCTGCTTTACACACCATTATAATGTTCTTATTTTGATCATAACACCCACTTACTGAATGTCAATCTCCAGGTTTTCTTCAGAATATGTATGGCAATTATTCATTATGACACTATGGCATATTAGGAGTCCAACTAGTATACTGGTTCTGAAATGTTTTCAGTCCTTGTATTCATCCGTTCCTTTCCTGTCTCTCTCTCTCTCTCTCTCTCTCTCTCTCTGTCTCTGCGTCTCTGTAGAATGTGACAAGTTGAGGAAGGATGGCTTCAGGAGCTCCCAGTATTACTCTCAGGGTCCCACCTTCGCTGACCCTGCAGATTCCACCAGCAGCCTGCGTGACGAAGATGATGATGACAACGACAAGAAGGTACTGGTAGCGCACAAATGCACCTCACACGCACACGAATAACATGAATCAAATTGGTCGCACCTCACTCGTTGCCATTTTCATAGAAACAACAATAACAACAACAGTGAACACTCCTAACTCATATTTATACCATCATCTAGCTAGCTATGATGTAGTTTCAGCCAGGTGAGAAAACAATACTGGGACAAATTATCGTCTCTCTCCCAAATCCTTTCCATTGTTTTGACATTACACAGAACTGTTGAAGATTGCTAACCAACCTATGTTAATCGGCTTACTGCTCATGGTTATTAACCACCAACCGACTGGACGTGTCCTAGGGTTTTGGCTCATGTCCGAGGCTCAGAGCAAAATGAGTGCATTTGGGCGGAATAATTTATACACACTCAAGTCCAAGAATTATCACTAGCCGAGCGTTGGAGCTTATTTTTATTTTTATTTTATTTTTTTGACAGGGATAAAGCTCATTAATCAACATGTCAGTTTTCACATCAATGTAAATGGGCCAGAGTTAGCCGAAGCATCTGTAGTCCCTGGGCAGGCTCTTAAAAAATGAATGATACAAAGAAAGACAGAGTGTAGGGCGCCTGCACACAACACCATGCGTTGATGCCATGTGTGCATATGTGCAAGCACCCAACTCCACGTCCATACAAAAACACAATGCAATACAGATAAAAGAAAGCCAAAGTGTAGTGTGCCCGCACACAACACCATGCGTTGATGCCATGTGTGCATATGTGCAAGCACTCAATACTACGTCCATACAAAAACACAATACAGTACAGGAACACATCGACATGGTACAGGGGACAGAACAACGGCAAGTGAAGTGAGAAATGGCACCGGTGATAAATACTAAATAGTGCTGATAGTTAGTTACTCGTGATTACAAATTTGAGTTGTTTTTAGCCACCTTTTCAGGTTGAATTTGAAGGTCAGATAGTTGGAGGTCTCTCTTAATTCTGTAGGGAGACTGTTACTGTGATGGGAGGCTCTAACAGAGAATACACACTACGTCTGATTGGCACTTTACAGTCCCCTCTGGTAGTTGCCCTTGTTGTTCTGTCACCACTGTCCCTTCCATCTATGAACTGTTTCAGTGGTGGAGGTGCAAGTCCATTTAAGATCTTAAAAGTGAGGCAGGCATCTGCAAAGTGTTTAAAGCCGTCAAAATTAAATAAGTTGTACTTTTGAACTATATGGCAATGGTGGTAACGGTTGGGCTTTTGATCCAGTGTTTTTAATGTCTGTTTGTAAAGTGATTCTATGGGTTTTAAAGTTGTCTGATTTGTCTGTGACCAGGTTGTGAAACAGTAGGTTAATGTCTGTTTGTAAAGTGATTCTATGGGTTTTAAAGTTGTCTGGTTTGTCTGTGACCAGGTTGTGAAACAGTAGGTTATGTGTGAAAAAAATCATAGCATGCATGAAGAGTTTGGCTGCATCTGTTGTTAGATATGGTCTTATGTGTCTGAAATTGGATAAATTGAATTTGATTTTATTGGCTACATTTTTAACATGCTTTTTAAATGTCAAGTTTGAGTCTAGTGTAATTCCAAGATATTTAAATTCTGATATTACCTGAATACTACTACGTTCAATAAGAATGTCAGTGTCAGGGTCTGTGGAGTTCCGTGAAAAAAACATACCAACAGTATTTTTTGTATTCAGATGCAAGCACGAGTTCCTCAGCCAGTCAGATACATGGGCTTGCAGTAAACTGGTCATGAGGGGACACATGTTCCAATGCTGGCCACTGCTGACTCGGCATGTCTACAGTAACTGCCTGTGGTCATCACGGTGGTATCAGTCTGCCCTCCAGTGGTCAGACTGGGAAGTGCTCACACATGCCATGTCCCTCTCTGCCAGGAGGCACAGTCTGAAAATGTGAACCACCAAAAAGTTAATAAAATAATAATAATATATATTTGAATAAAATCATTATTATTATTATATAATAATATTATTACTAATAATAATTCCAAGGTGTTGACATGTTTGGGAATTGTATTAATATAGAAGAAAAATAAAATCCACACACCAGTATTATGCTCCCATTTGTGGAAATGTAGTGGGTGATGTTTGGAGCCCCCTCTTCTCTTCCTCATTGATGTATGTTCTGCTGTCATGTCATGTCATGTCATGTCATGTCATGTCATGTCATGTCATGTCATGGCTGGTCTGTCATCTAGATTATTTAAACCAGGCAGATTTCCTTGGGGAATATACACTGAGACTGTGTTGGTATTCCTCTACACTTGGTGAAGCTGTTGTTCTTTGTGGCAAAACAAAAGACCTGATAATGTCGCG
This sequence comes from Protomyctophum parallelum, assembly GCF_964188405.1. Classification (NCBI taxonomy): domain Eukaryota; kingdom Metazoa; phylum Chordata; class Actinopteri; order Myctophiformes; family Myctophidae; genus Protomyctophum; species Protomyctophum parallelum. Next base: position 47,207 of record NC_139698.1, on the reverse strand, counting down.
TGAGAGAGAGGGAAGGGAGATGGACAGACAAAGTGGGATAGTAGCAAGGAGAAATTGAGAGAAACATGGAGAAATAATTTGCTATTTGCTATTCTTGTTTGGCAGAACATGATTGTGTAATGGATGGAATGTGAATTGTTTTACAGTGTCCTCAGCTCCCTGCCCTTCCCCTCTTCTCTTCTCTGCTCTGCTCTCGTCTCATCACTTCTCCTCTCCTCTCAGCTCCCTGCCCTTCCCCTCTTCTCTTCTCTGCTCTCCTCTCAGCTCCCTGCCCTGCTCTCCTCTCAGCTCCCTGCCCTTCCCCTCTTCTCTTCTCTGCTCTCCTCTCAGCTCCCTGCCCTGCTCTCCTCTCAGCTCCCTGCCCTTCCCCTCTTCTCTTCTCTTCTCTTCTCTGCTCTCCTCTCGTCTCATCACTTCTCCTCTCCTACATTGTAATAGTTTGTATTGTATCTACTTGTGGTACACTAAAGATACACTTTTATGATTGGCTGCCAATGGGAAACTTACCCATAAAACCCGTAGTCTGAACGGTATAAAAAGTAAAAACCCATACTCTGCACTGGCACCTGGCAGTTATGACTGAGTCATTCTTTTTTTTTTTGCATGAGCTTGTAGATCTGCTATTTTTCAATAGCTAAATTATAACATAATGTTTAAAACACCAAAAGGGGTTCCCGAACTTCCCGCCCAAAATGGGATAAATGAGTCTTTAGAATCCCATCCTTTTCATCCACTGATCATACATTCTTTAGATGTGCGTACACGCATGCTCTCTGTGCTGAATTGATTAATGTGCTTCTTCAAGACTGAAGAAATGTGACCGCTTTCAGTTTGTTAAGAATCAGTTTAACACAGGCCAGTTACTGCTCACTTACTGCTCTGTGGACAAACATGCGAGCTCTTAGTGCGTGAAGTGAACACAGTTTAATGCATGAGTGGTTCGCTCTCTCCTCGCTCTGTTTTTCACCCTCATCTCTCAACCTCAGCTTTTTTTTCTGTGTGTGCGTGCGCGTGTGCGTGCGTGTGTCGTGCACACATGCAACCATTGGGGATGGGTATCGTTAGGACTTTTTCGAGTCCGGTACCGATTCCGGTTCTGCTTATCAATTCCGGTTCTTAACGGTTCCCTATTTCGGTTCCATATAAAAGAGGTCAAAACAAAAAAGCTCAATGTCAATTTAAGACATGTAATGAATAAATAGTGTAACATCCTCTTCCTCCTCATTCAGTTGAGCCATTTGTGGATAATATAGTAAAAAAATGAATGGTATAAACTTAAGGTCAATTGTTTTTCACAAAGCTTTTATTTTTAAGACTTTGATTTAAGACAGATGAATAGAGTATAGACCAACATCCTTTCCTTTAACAGTTGAGCCATTTGTGGATACTACAGTTACCTCTTACTATACTACTGACAATGACAACAAATATGCCTGAGAGACTACACAACATAAACATCACTGCAACACAAAGTCAGAAATCTGTGGTGCACAGTCTGCATGGCATGTCAGAGCAGAGTGTATACTAAAGACATGTATAATGAATAGTATAACATCTTCTCCTTTATTGAGCCATTTGTGGATAATATAGTGATTCTTTTAAATGTATCTATATAATATCGATTCTGTATTTACCCAGGGCAATAGTGTTGTAGGCTACTTCTCTTATTACCAATAACAAATAAAAGCATGTCTGAGAGCAACACACACACGATTGACTGTGTAAATTAGCATCGCTAATGAAGGGGAGGGGGCAGCGCATCAATGGGGGATCATTGAAAACAAAGGCGGCTTGCATGCTGTGGTTTGCTACAAACAGAAATGTGCATGCACACGGGATGCCCAAAGTAGGCTATCTTTTGTTGTTTTTTCGCCACCTCTCGAAGTTAGACTGGGTATCTGAACCCTACGCCGTGATCACACACACACACACACACACGGGTGCGCACTCAAAGTGAGTGCACCAACGCTATCTCTCCTTGTCTCATGTTGATTCAATGCTGCGCAGCCAGCGTGCTGCGCACGTATGCAGTGAAGACTCAGACAAGGCGCAAGATTCCTGTCCCCTCTTAAAAGTTTCCTCCCATAAACTTCACTTGAAAATTACGTTTAAGAAACTTTAATAATGATGTTGCCTCAGTGCCAGGCACAGCGCGTGTCACTGTCTCTAGACTCCTCGACAACTAACTCCATGCAGAGAGATGGCTCCGCCTCTGCAAGCCACAAGCCCACAACTCGTCGCTAATGCAACGCGGTGTAGGCTTGTAGATCAGCTCTGTTCCCTGCGCATCTATTAAGGGAAGAAAATAAATAAATATCGTGTGACTGCGTGTCTGTGGGAACCGATAGAGAGAATCGAAATTGAATTATTGTAATGGATACCCGGTACCCAGGCACGTTCGGTTCGGTACATACTTGGTCCCGAGATTCGGGACCCACCCCTAGGTGTGATTGACCATGAACATGTTTACTGCACCCCCAGCCTTTGGATACATAATAACCCATGAGTGTGTGTCTCTGGCTGCGCTCAACTGCTCTGAAGAAGATTAGTAGTAAACAGAGAGCAGCCACAGATGTGCAACGCTCGCTCACTCACACACACACACACACACACACACACACACACACACAAACCTGTCCTCTCCTCAGAGGCTCAGGTGTGTAGCCTGAAGCCCAATCTCAAAGACAGTTGATCAACAAGGTTAAATCAGGCTCTCTCATTTTAACCTCCTCTCTCTGTCTCTCTCTCTCCCCCCATGCAGTCCACGGCTTCGTCGTCCCTGCTCTCCATGAGGCCCCAGACCCCCCGCGGGGACGACGAGGAGGAGGACGGCGTGGACGTGCCTGACGGACAGGCGGCCCCGCCCCCCCTGCCCACCCCGGAGGAGAAGATGAGGCAGGTGGCCAAGAACGTGCCCACAGACATTGTCCCTATCAACGTCACAGGTAGGACACCACCAACCGCCCTCCTCCAGTCATCTGATTAGCTCTTTTGTCTAAATTTATATTTTTTGTCCCACAATTTTGTAACCCATTTTTCACCCCTGTGTCAATCATCCTGTGATGTGTCCGTGTCATGTTCTAGCGCCGCCCCACACCACCCACCTAGTCTCATTAGCGTGACCTTCCTATTTGAGGCTGGTTTGGCCTCATCCAATCTAATGTTCTCACCTACTACTACTACATTATTAACCTTTTCACTGTCCGTTGATGTTTCTGTGCTTTGAGTGGATACATTGTATCTGCCCAGCCACAGTGAATGAAGCTGTATGTCTGCCAGCCTCGTCTCCTTTACTATTCCGTTTTTATCTCCCCTCCCACAAACTGACCTTCACTCTCCTGTGTGTGTGTGTGTGTGTGTGTGTGTGTGTGTGTGTGTGTGTGTGTGTGTGTGTGTGTGTGTGTGTGTGTGTGTGTGTGTGTGTGTGGTGTGTGGGTGTGTGGGTGTGTGTGTGTGTCTGTGTGTGTCTGTGTGTCTGTCTCAGGGAGCAGATCCTGCGTGTGAAGGGGGAGGAGGAGGGAATTCCTCTCCTGCTCGTGGGGAACAAGTCGGACCTGGAAACCCTAACCCTAAACTCGAAATCTAGGTACAGCGACCTTTAACCCATTTAGGCCTGACGTCAAAAAATCAAAAAATAAGTCTTCTGAAAGAATATAGGCTATATTCAAAGATTTGTGCCGCATTTTCACGATTTTTCAAAAAATAGCAGACCTACAAGCTCGTAGAGCGCCACTCGGAGGCGCGCTATGAGCTTGTAGATCTGCTATTTTTCAATAGTTAAAGTATAACATAAAGATTAGTTAAAACACCAAAAGAGGTTCCCACTAGGGCTGCACGATTAATCGAAATTTTAATCGAAAACCCATAATATGACGAGACAGAATCAAAATGGAAAAGGATTAGGCCTACAGATTCAGTGGCATTTCACATTGCAAAAGGGTGCAGGAAGAGTGGGCACCTAAACATTGACCCATTTTGACCTGATTAAAAGAATGTTTTCTACGTCCTGACAGTTTTTTGAAAAAGCTATGTTTCTATGTCAGTCATTCTTCGATTTTTCAAAAATAGCAGACCTACAAGCTCGTAGGTCTCGTAGATCTGCTATTTTTCAATAGCTAAAGCATAACATGATGCTAACACCAAAAGGGGTTCTCGCCCAAAATGGGTTAAATTGGCTATTTTTTAAGAATGTATTTGGACATAAATATTTGTATTTCTTTCATAAAATAAAGTTGGGTAGTGTACACTGTTTATCTTTCACTCAATAGAAACGGCTCCTGTCGCAAGTTGAGGATGTCATATGACATTATGTCCAGTCCATGTGTGCTCCAGCCCCAGGGAATGTATGGGATGCACATGCTAATGTGTTTCTAAAGGTGTCTACTAAAAGATTTAAATTCAACTCCCGTGGGAATTTGAGTTATTAGCATAATATGTAACATCCTCATAGCATGTGACATATGGAACTAGGGGGTTTTCATGATTCTAAATCCATTCCAAGCATTAGTTTTACACAAATACACTCCTTGGGCTAAATTAGGCCATATCCACTTGACCAAAATGTGCTGACCTCATCACAAACTGATGAGGTCTATGGCTATGGCCGTTCTCCTTTGTAGTCTATATGTATGGGGTCCAGATGGCGTCTTGGTGAACTTGTGTGTTTGATGCCTAGTCGGCGACCAATCGTTTAGTGTGAAATTAAAGCCACAACGATATAATGACAGACGATTTAAAAAAAGACTGTTGTGTGAAATACATGACGATCTGATGAAGCGTCTGCTTCAAATGGGCTGTAATGGTGACATAAAGGGTTACTAAAAGTATCTCTCTCCCTCCTTTCTCTCTCTCTCTCTCAATTCAATTCAACAGGATTTATTGGCATGACGTTTTACAAGTGTTGCCAAAGCACAATCAGATATGACAAACAACAACATAACATAATATCAATGATATGAAAAAAGAAATAGAAATAATATAAAATAAAGCAGGTGGTGCAGAAAATAAAACATGGCATACTGTATGTGTGTCCTACTGGTTGTCCCTTTTCTTGTGACAGGAATTGACATATTTTGCAGCCAAATGGCACATTCTTTCTGTTCCCCCAGAAGGACTGGTAAATCTTTCCCTTTCTGTCATACTTCGGAATTCTGGGAAATTTCTTTCAAATTTTGGGAAGAACTCCTCTCTAATATTTGTAGTTTTTACATTGTGTTAAGAAGTGTAACTCTGTCTCTATAGCTCCGTCATCACAGTGTGTAGTTTTTACATTGTGTTAAGAAGTGTAACTCTGTCTCTATAGCTCCGTCATCACAGTGTGTAGTTTTTACATTGTGTTAAGAAGTGTAACTCTGTCTCTATAGCTCCGTCATCACAGTGTGTAGTTTTTACATTGTGTTAAGAAGTGTAACTCTGTCTCTATAGCTCCGTCATCACAGTGACAGCACAGCCTCTCCTCTCTGGGCAGCCAGGTCTGTCTGTCTGCCCGCCCTTCTTTATTGCCAGACTATGATCGCTCAGTCTCTCTCTCTCTGTCTCTGTCTCTCTCTCTGTGTGTGTGTCTTTCTCTCTCTCTCTCTCTCTCTCTCTCTCTCTCTCTGTCTCTGTCTCTGTCTCTCTCTCTCTCTCTCTCTCTCTCTCTCTCCCTCTCTCCCAGGTGTTCTTTGATCTCATGCGTGACGTTCGTAAAAAGAAACTGTTGGAGAGCAAAGAGAAGAACGGCTCTAGTGGCAAGAAGCCGAAGAGGTGCTGTGTCCTCTAACCCCCTCTTGTGGCAGGAAGAAGAACCCCCGACGCACTCAGAGAAGCTTAATACAATGTGCCAAAGCAAAAAGGGAAGCGTGTCGCAGGGCCGGGCGATACGGTCAAATCAATATATATCACAATTTATTTCAAACATTAGACGAAGGATTCTTTTATACTCTTTGTTTTACAGGGCCTATAGAGCGTCGCAGTCCCGCCCCCCTTTCATGACGACGCCAGGCCCAGGAAATAGTTCCCAATGCATTTTTCCCTCATAGACATTTCAAAACGTATTTATTTAAAGACCTTATAAGCGTCGTACGAAGCCAACTCTTGAAAAACAACAAAAAAAGTGTTGTAACCTGCTGTTTTCAACTTCTTTCTAATTATTTGTTCAGCCCGAAAAATTGTGTTTGTTGTCATGATTTGTCACGACAAGAGTTGGCTTTGTCGGCGGCGTAAATGTCTTTAAATAAATACTTTATTTATTTTCCGGTTCTCTTGAGGGGGGCGGGACTGCGACGCTGCTCTATACTGTAAATATTATGGTTGCAACACAGCTGAACAAAGTCTTTGATTTAATCTAAAATCTAAAATAGCCACCCTTGTACAACGACTCAATTTGTTGTGGAGAGAAAAAAAGAAAACAGCTTCTCGGTTATTTGATTAACCTACTAGATTAAGTTGGTTATTGCTTCTAAATATTTGTATCATTTGGTTCTTTAATTGCCCAGCCCTATGTTGTATAAACAGGTGGTTTATAATAAGGAAATAGAAACATGTCACATGTGATTCCTAAGATAATTATATAATGTATACCATATATTATGATATACAATGCATATTATGCCAATCACTGTGTTGAGTCAAACTATTTCACCTTTCTATGTTGCCGTATACAGTTCAATAAATAGTGAAATAATATTAAATATATAAATAAATAATGAATAATATTTTAAATTAGTTGGTTTATAGTTATTTGTTTTCGTTCATTTGTTATTTTTAGTTAGTCAGTTATTTTGCATGTGTTTAATATTATATATAGATAGAAACTAATAAGAGAGATAACAGATAATGTATGGTGAGACATCTAGATATGTGATATAATGCTTCCGGACTAATAGAGATAACAGATCTACATCTAGATGGATGCTATGTATGTAAATCTAGATAAAATGTGTAGAATGTGATAAAGCTCAAGGACCAATAAGATAATAGAGGGTATGCACGTCACGTGACATCATAACTTTAAGTTATGCAGGAATGCCCACTGCCCCACTGAGTGGCAAAAAACTACTTTCTGGCCTTGACAGCCCATACATCCAAACAGAAAAGTCCTATTTGACTGCATTAAATGACTTTAAACAACCTTAAATTAACTTTGTCACTCAATTTTCCACTCGATTTGCCATTCACTTTATGCATGTGCTGATGTGCATACCCTCTATAAGAGATAACGAGCAAACTTTGATCAATACAATATGGGTCCATTTGGACACACGCACGAACACACAAACACACACACACACACACGTTGCTTCGCCACAACAATGACTAACATTTAGAACATACACGCAAAATATTTGCCGCCTTGTGGTGACCATGGACACATGCAGAATACACAACTATGCATTCTAGCTGCTGGTGTTTATAACGATACTAATTATATAGCCTAACTATGAAGTTTATAACGATAATAATTATAAAACTATGAATTCTACTCGTGTTTATTTGGGGGTCCTTGACATGAAAAGGTTTGGGAACCACTGCTTTATGGTGTCGTCATATTAAAGTCCATGTGATTGGCTCACATGGAGCTGCAGTTGTGAAGGTTGAAGGTAAGAGCACTTATCTGTTATAACATTATAATTATTGATTGAAGTATTTGTTAACAGTTTGCAGAATTACAGTACATTTCAAGCACAACTCAATACAAAGACCGTTACTATATGACTGGACGACACCATTAAGTATTACACTTGTTTACAAGAGGGTCCACCATGTTCAATTAAATTGTTGTTTCATCTGAAAAGATCACAGGATCTATTGAATGTGACAAACTGACATATTGATCTTAGTGAAGTATTTAGACAGGTACATGGGTATCTTAGTGAAGTATTTAGACAGGTACATGGGTATCTTAGTGAAGTATCTAGACAGGTACATGGGTATCTTAGTGAAGTATTTAGACAGGTACATGGGTATCTTAGTGAAGTATTTAGACAGGTACATGGGTATCTTAGTGAAGTATGTAGACAGGTACATGGGTATCTTAGTGAAGTATTTAGACAGGTACATGGGTATCTTAGTGAAGTATTTAGACAGGTACATGGGTATCTTAGTGAAGTATTTAGACAGGTACATGGGTATCTTAGTGAAGTATTTAGACAGGTACATGGGTATCTTAGTGAAGTATTTGGACAGGTACATGGGTATCTTAGTGAAGTATTTAGACAGGTACATGGGTATCTTAGTGAAGTATCTAGACAGGTACATGGGTATCTTAGTGAAGTATCTAGACAGGTACATGGGTATCTTAGTGAAGTATCTAGACAGGTACATGGGTATCTTAGTGAAGTATTTAGACAGGTACATGGGTATCTTAGTGAAGTATTTGGACAGGTACATGGGTATCTTAGTGAAGTATTTATACTGTACACATATACTGTATGTGTATAAATACATGTTTATATGTGTGTACTCCAGGATGGTACACGCGGGGTACATCGGGCTGGAGAGGGACTGTCCTCTCATCAGAGTCCCGTTTCCCCACCTGGCCGTAGGGACGGTTCTGTTGGCTCTGACTGGACTGATCCTCTGTCTGGTTCTGTCTCTGATGTACCACTACTCTGAGAGTACTTATACTCACTGTCTGGTACGTACACTGTACTGTACTGTACACTACACTACACTACACTACACTACACTACACTACACTTATGTATTTACGTGCCAGGGGCAGGTGGGCAACCCTTAGTGTTTTATTTAGCTGCCAGGGACAGGTGGGCAACCCTTAGTGTTTTATTTAGCTGCCAGGGACAGGTGGGCAACCCTTAGTGTTTTATTTAGCTGCCAGGGGCAGGTGGGCAACCCTTAGTGTTTTATTTAGCTGCCAGGGGCAGGTGGGCAACCCTTAGTGTTTTATTTAGCTGCCAGGGGCAGGTGGGCAACCCTTAGTGTTTTATTTAGCTGCCAGGGGGCAGGTGGGCAACCCTTAGTGTTTCATTTAGCTGCCAGGGGCAGGTGGTCAACCCTTAGTGTTTTATTTAGCTGCCAGGGTTCAAGTGGGCAACCCTTAGTGTTTTATTTAGCTGCCAGGGGCAGGTGGGCGACTCTTAGTGTTTTATTTAGCTGCCAGGGGCAGGTGGGCAACCCTTAGTGTTTTATTTAGCTGCCAGGGGGCAGGTGGGCAACCCTTAGTGTTTTATTTAGCTGCCAGGGGCAGGTGGGCAACCCTTAGTGTTTTATTTAGCTGCCAGGGGCAGGTGGGCAACCCTTAGTGTTTTATTTAGCTGCCAAGGGGCAGGTGGGCAACCCTTAGTGTTTTATTTAGCTGCCAGGGGGCAGGTGGGCAACCCTTAGTGTTTCATTTAGCTGCCAGGGGCAGGTGGGCAACCCTTAAGGTCATTACACACTGGCGAATTAGCGACGCGATGCGAATAAGCGATCTGAAAATGCGAAATATTGCATGTTGCAGTTCGCCTGCGAATCTCTGCAAAATACGACACCAGAGCGAACAAATAAAAGCGAAAACGGTCGCATTTTCGCACATTCGCCACTGATGTGGAAGCTTGCATGGACTTCAATAGTTTTTTTTTTAAATGCGAATTATTCGCACGAATATATCGCGTCGCTAATTCGCCAGTGTGTAATGACCTTTAGTGTTTTATTTAGCTGCCAGGGGCTGGTGGGCGACCCTTAGTGTTTTATTTAGCTGCCAGGGGCAGGTGGGCGACCCTTAGTGTTTTTTTTTTTTTTTTTTTTTAATAATTTTTATCCCACGATTTTTTAACCCATTTTTCACCCCTGTGTCAATTATCTAATGTGATCCTGGGCTCTACACACCCTCCGCCAACCTGGGGAGAGCAACGGACTTGAACTCATGCTTCCTTCATGCCTGAGTGTCCAAGTTGCTCCTTTACACCTGACAGGGGGGAGTTTCCCTGGTTGGACGTAGCGCGTGGAAGGAACACGTTATTCCAACCAGTTCCTTTCCCCTCCATCAGGCGCCCCGGCTGGCCAGGGGGAGGCAGTTTAGAGACCAGGATTACTGCATGTTTTTGTGAGGGTACCTACCCTAGGGGACACGGGGAGAACATGCAAACTCCACACAGAAAGGCCCTTTCTGTGTGGTCGCAGGTGGGCGACCCTTAGTGTTTTATTTAGCTGCCAGGGGAAGGTGGGCAACCCTTAGTGTTTTATTTAGCTGCCAGGGGATTCATTTACCTGCCAGCAGAGCCGTAAGCCAACACAAAGTGACTTGATTAGCTGTCATTTCTCCCAAAAAGAGGTTAAAAGTCAGCTGTGGTCTACTACTATAACAGCTGATCTGTTTGGTCTGTGTGTGTCTGTTAGCATGCAGGTGGACGTGAAGCTGATAGACCTGGATGAAACCAGCTCCTCGCCACTCGCCCACTCGCCACTCGCCCTACACACTTGCCCTCGATATGCGCGTTCACGCGAGGCTGCGCCATATTAAGTGTCGTCTGAAACCAAGCAGCCTTGAGTGGAAGTGGCTTATAAAGCCCTCAAGAGCGAGTCTGTGCCGATCTAGACTCGATTGCCTTGTGCAGCCCTGCTCTCTGTCCGCATGGAAACCGCCACCTACAAATGTAAGTACCACCACAAATAAATGATAAATAAACTCCTCCTAAACAATCTTCATCTGATGCAGAATAGACAACGCTCTAACTGATGTTCACAAGGGCTCTTTATTTACCCCACCGTGAAAAGCTATAAATGAAACCACACAAACAAAACAACTTTTAACAATGATTTATAAACACCATGGATGTATATGACATGTCATTTTTGACAGTCACGCTGTATTTCCTTTTTCCATATTAATGAAATCCACATGTCACACAAACGTACACGATGCAATGCAATATAACTGTACAAACAAAATAACAGGTAACACAATTGCATGATGGTAACCATGGCAACGAATGGTGTCTGTTTCCTGTTTCTGCACAAGGAGGGCGAGTGTATTTCCAAACTGTTTTTTATACCCAGGACCCTAATCAAGGGAACTTGATTCAGCTGGAGGGGCACTTCCTGACGAGGGAACCTCCCGAGAGCACTTCAAGTCAAGCGACTGGTTTCAGAAAGGGCCACGGGGAGAACATATAGTCTTCATCATGGCCCCTGAAGAGCCCCAGGAAGTCAGGAACCTGATGGATCAGAGTGCCCTGCTCACTACAGGTAAGATGCACGCACGCACGCACACACACACACACACACACACACACACACACACACACACACACACACACACACACACACACACACAGGAGATGTTTATTGTTTATACATTTTGAAAACTTTAAAAATGGCACATTCCGTAAATATGAAAATGTCTAGCAGGGGGAGTGTTTACTGGGTAGGTACCCTCACATGTTCTCCCTGTGTCCCCTAGGGTAGGTCCCCTCACATGTTCTCCCCGTGTCCCCTAGGGTAGGTACCCTCACATGTTCTCCCCGTGTCCTCTAGGGTAGATACCCTGACATGTTCTCCCCAAAAACATGCAGTAATCCTGGTCTCTAAACTACCTCCCCCTGGCCAGTCACATACATGGAATGCAGAGAGACTGCATATAGATATATATAGAAGACAGAGTAGAAATAAAAATATGTGTGTGTGTGTGTGTGTGTGTGTGTGTGTGTGTGTGTGTGTGTGTGTGTGTGTGTGTGTGTGTGTGTGGGGGGGGGGTATGTAGGGAAAGCCAGTTTGAAAAGGTGGGTTTTGAGTGTGCTTTTGGACATTTCGGCTTACAAGACACTCACAAAATTGTACATACATAATGATACATATACACAAATAGACAGTTACTCATGGATACATTGTTCTCCAACGTAACTGCCATGCCTTCTCTACGAATTTTCTTAAAACAAAAACTTCATTACTGAACAACCAATTTAACATAAAACATTCAGACAAATCTGGGTACTTATCCTGAATTCTTTCAAATAAAGAGTTTCTTAAATCATGGTATAGTGGACAATAGAATACAACATGAAACTCATCCTCTACAACTCCCAGGTCACAAAGAGCACACAGTCGCTGCTCCTCAGGAATGCCAGTATAGCCTTTTACTAAGAGGAGGCATAATGAACGATACTCACAGACCAAACAGCTGCAGTGTAGTGGTATTATCATGTAATCTTTGATTAAGAAAGGAAAGAGGCCGCACAGCTCGTAGTCACGATGCTATAAACTTTATTAATCCAACATTTCTGCAAGAAGGCATCCTGTTTGCCGAAACGTTGGATTAATAAAGTTATTAATTACTACTACTACTATAATATTAGTAATAAAACTTTATTTGTATAGCACCTATATATTTCATGACATAGAAATGATAGCAGTAATGCAATACACTGAGGAAATGAATAACAACAAATCATTTAAAAGTTCAACTAAAAGCAGTGTAGTGTAGAAGTGAGTCTTGAGCTGTGCTTTAAAAGTGTCTACAGAGGCTGCCTGTGGAAGGTACAGTGTTATTAAACTACAGAGGCTGCCTGTCGAAGGTACAGTGTTATTAAACTACAGAGGCTGCCTGTGGAAGGTACAGTGTTATTAAACTACAGAGGCTGCCTGTCGAAGGTACAGTGTTATTAAACTACAGGGGCTGCCTGTCAAAGGTACAGTGTTAATAAACTACAGAGGCTGCCTGTCGAAGGTACATTGTTATTAAACTACAGAGGCTGCCTGTCGAAGGTACAGTGTTATTAACCCATTCTGACCTGAGATCAGATTCTAAAAATGTCTGTTTGAAAATGACAGTTTTCTGAAAAAGCTATGTTTCTATGTCAGTCGTTCTTCGAATAGCAGACCTACAAGCTCGTAGCGCGCCACTCGGTGGCGCGCTATGAGCTTGTAGATCTGCTATTTTTCAATAGCTAAAGCATAACGTAATGCTAACACCAAAAGGGGTTCCCGCGCAAAATGGGTTAAACTACAGAGGCTGCCGGTCGAAGGTACAGTGTTATTAAACTACAGAGGTTGCCTGTCAAAGGTACAGTGTTATTAAACTACAGAGGCTGGCGTCGAAGGTACATCTGATTAAGACGACCCCCATTTTTCAAGACTCATTTGTGGAAAAAGAACATTGAATGTCAAATAGTCTAGTCCCTGATTATAATACGACCCAGTTATTTCCATTAGGAAAAAAACATTATTTCAGACCAATATGATATGTGATTTCAGTATCTACTATGTTCTATCTGTTCTTAACTAATATTCTGCTCTCTCCTGTTCAAGGTGTAATGGAGTGGGACATGATTGCAGTGAGTGGAGCCAAACAAACCAGAGATGAGAGCTCAGCCCAGCATGAATTGATAGTCAGGTTTTCTCCAGGCTAGCGGAAAAACGGCGACAGCTGAATGTCCAAAACGGGTCTAAGTCCACCATGGTTATTTTATTTATTTTCCTGAGCACAGAGCATGATTTGAATCGTTTTATATAGGAGCATGCAGCACATATTTCACCACATATGAGTGTGACGATGCAGTGAGCCTCGTCACACTCATTCAGCCAAACTTTAGGCCATAATTGTCGTACTCGTTCAGTGCTAACCAGCACTTTGGTGGACTTAAAGTCTGCTACAGCTCAGGAAGACGTCCAGATTGAAACACACCACACACCACACGTTATAACTGAAATGTATAATTGTTACAGCTTGTGAACCAAACATGTTTATGGTTAACAAATATTATGTTATATTATTATTATACAAATGTAGAATCTATGATCCTATGTCCTAGGATAGGTGGTGGTGTAGCAAAGATTAGGCACAACATTTGGAATAGAATTATACCGTTCTATATTCTGTGCTTTATTGTTGCTACACTGCCTGTCTTTGGTTTAGGGGTAGGGTTAGATAGGGTTATTGTTGCTAAACTGCCCTCTGTTATTGTTGCACATAAGACTAAGGGCGCTTTCACACCGGACATGTTTGGTTCGTTTAAAACGAACCATGGTCCGCTTACCCCTTTGGTTCGGTTGGTGTGAACGTGCATACGAACTCTGGTGCGGATCAAAGAAACGAACCATGGTCCGCTAAAAAAGGCCGGACTCGGTTCGCTTCCAAACGAACCACGGTGCGCTTCGTTACTGGTGTGAATGCATTCGGACTTTATAGAGGACCAAATACAGGACGATAGGCAAAATAGCCGTCGGGCGTCGGCAGTTGTGAGGCTGCATTAATAATTATAGTTATAAAAGCATGTATTTTTTTTACGGGGATCGGGGATCATATGACAGCTGACAGTCTGATTTTAATAGTAGACGCATACAGTATATATGTCGAGGCGCAGCGCAGCATACGAGGTTCACATGCGCAAAATGTACAAGTTATCGACATGGAATGGTGTACGGTATGGCACACGATGTAAGCTTGTAGATCTGTTTATTTTAAGCATGCACCGGCGGCCGGCCGCCGCCACGCAAAGTTATGACAAAGCATGCGAATCTGCGATGCATGAGTCTTCATGCGAGTTTCTCTTTCAACTCGTGTCCCCTCCTTTTTTTGTGTGTGTGTGTGTGTGTGTGTGTGTGTGTGTGTGTGTGTGTGTGTGTGTGTGTGTGTGTGTGTGTGTGTGTGGGCGCGTGGGCGCGCACGCACATGAGGGGACTGGGGGAGAGACCCATATATTTATATGGGAGAGACGCAGAGACAGAGAAATATTTAAAATCATCCATGTCGCGCAGGCCGCAGGTATCGAGAAAAAGCCAATGTTAAATAAGCTATACACAGGTGGTCCCAAATGATTAATTGATTACATCACTATAGCAAAAGACGCAAAACTAGGTCAACTCAATTAGCTGCAGCGGAGCTGTTCTGACTTGAAGCTCAATAACCAACTGACCAAACCATAAGATGACATGGAAATGCCCGCCGCGGCGCCGATTTGATGCGCAGAAATAACATTATCTAATCGGGTGAAGGTGCATGGAAGAATTAAAAGTCCTTTTTATCGGGGATACCTTGTTGTAGGCTATACGTCTCCGTGAATTTATGCATCAGCATTCAGCAGCAAGCACATTATTGTTCAAACACCTGCTCCTCTGTTCATCTGTTGCTCTTATTTGGCTAATAAAATAATTAATAAGAATGAATGCAATAGCAAGTTGTTGCTGCCTGTCATGTTGCTGTTCTCTTCTCTCTCTGTGTGACTGAAGGTTGCCCCAAAAATTGTAGACAGTGATTTCCCCTCATGTTCTTTTCCCCCTCACTATTTGGTTCGCTTAACATGTCCACGTGTCATTTGTTTACATATTTGGTGCGCTTTACAAAGTCCAGTGTGAACACCAAACGGACCAAAATCTAAATGCAAATATTTGGTCCTTGGTCCTTGATCCGGACCTTCTAAGCGAACTTTGGGTGTGAAAGCGCCCTTAGAGACTCAAAAACGAAATTAAGTGTCTTTTTAACTAGGAGAAACGTAATTTCATTTTTTTCTGCTGCTACAGTTGGGAAGAATGACAAAATAAATCAATCAATCATTGCACTGAATTATTGTTACATATTCCTGTAAATGTTTTGGAAATGCATTGGTAAAAAATGTGTGGGAATCCTGCGACACTCATAGTGCCCTTAAATTATTTGATCTGTGTTTATTACTGCAGTCTAGTGCTGATGTTTTATTGTGTATCTTAGTTTTATCCAGTGTTTTATTGTCCACTAATTGTCTACCAGACTACCACATCATGTTTTTTTAACTTGTAGTCAGCTCAATGAATGAACTGGTTGGTGGAGACGTGTAATATTTCACCACTACACCCATAGTTGTCCCTGACAGACTTATCAAAGTTCCTCTCCACCTGTAAACAAGAAAGCGCTCCTTGGCGTTGCTGAAATGGTGAATATTTTCAGCTCCATCCATAGTTTTAAAGAATTAAATGTTTCTTCTGTATTCTCTTTTTTGGATAGCTTGTTGTGCAGAGTCTGGTGTTCATAAGAAAATAATAACATGCTTCTTTCTCTGTTGGTGTTGACACAAGAAACAAGCAGCCTAAATTACAATGGGTTCAATCTATGAATTAACCTTCAGGAATGAAATCATGTAACTATAATTCATGGGTTAATTATTATCCATTTTAAGTTATTTCACGGTACATTATGTGGTCTGTTATTATATTGTAGGCCTATAGTTATTTTAACCCTATTTTCAAATATAACTTTCCTCAACTCAACTCTACAAAAGGCAGCATGGGAAATGGTTATAGAGCTGTTACTGATTTTGTCCACTTGAGGGCGTCAGAGACCCTATTTTCCTTTGAGGGACAAAGGCCGTTGAATAAGAACAGGACTCAGAACTTTGCAAGGGTGATAATGAATATGATGCTTTATGAAAACAATAGAAATCTCTAGCAGTCACTTTGGGACAAATAGCATTTATTTCCCCTCAAAACTATTTAAATAGTAGTCTAGGCCGCACACGCAGTCACGCACACACGTACACACAGTTACAACCCAGCCCACGGCCCCGCCCCTACTTGAATATGTCAGCCAATCACATCGCGTCATTCTCCGCACATGACCTTTGATAAGTAAGCCTGGGACCGAGGCTACTTTGATTGAATGATTATTGAAAGCATTTCTGTCTGAATCCTTCTCTTCCAAACATAACAGCCAACAGACGGACCAGCGGCGGACCCCCTGGCTGTAGCCATTTAAACCCTGTGCTAACCGTCCCTGCTACTGGTAAAGGATTTATCATTTTGAGAAGGGCTTGGTGGATTTATTGCGTGGTTTGACAGAGGAACTGTTTTAAGTTGTTTTTTGTTTTGAGAGAAAGGTAGGCTATCGTTTGAAGGAGTGAGCCTCTTG
Organism: Protomyctophum parallelum; assembly: GCF_964188405.1. Taxonomy (NCBI): domain Eukaryota; kingdom Metazoa; phylum Chordata; class Actinopteri; order Myctophiformes; family Myctophidae; genus Protomyctophum; species Protomyctophum parallelum. Next base: position 30,412 of record NC_139698.1, on the reverse strand, counting down.
AGTTGTGTGAATTTAGTCATTTCGTTTGGTTTGTATGTAGAAGGTTGCTGTGAAATGTAAGGTATTTAAACCAAATGTGTTGGAAAAAGTAACCTTTCAGTTGTGTTGACACACTGACGCCACACAGCTGAGTCAAATGACTAATTGGCATCACCAGTGCAATGGGATGAATCTAGAGTTGTAATGCATGCCGTCCATTGACAGCCCATTGATCCACATTGAATTTACAATCTTCTTGTATTAAACAATGCTAAACTCCCCAACGTTGCAGCTGTAGGGCAAGCTTGAATTATAGCCTACTCTCAATCTGCAAAGCAAATTTGTTTCATAAAAATACACCATAGACGTGTAAGTGACGTTGAGCTACTTTCGGAAGCACTTGTTTTTAATGAATGGGTAGTGCTGCTGCCTCCTGCATTGTGACAAAACAGGTGGTAGGCATGGCTGTTCAGTGACTTCCAAAAGTACTCGACATTACTTGTAATTTGTATTTTAAATTGCTTTCTAGAAGCGGATAAGATATTGACTCTACAAACTATTGTGCATAGGGTTACATTTTGATATTGCACTTTTAAATATTATTTAAAGGATCCCTGGTTAAAGACAAATAGGCCTATGCCTTAAGACATTATACTTAACCCTCTATAACAAATCTTAAAATGGAAACTATTTTATTTCTTTCATAAATAAATAATCTTTCACTTTCACTGCTCCTGTTGCAAGTTGATTATGTCATGTCCATATGGTCTAGCCCTATGGAATGCATACCGTATGCTAATAAAAAACAGCTTAATACTTCCTAAGATTAATATAAGCATCAAAGCAATATTTTAAATACTTTTTTATGCATTCCATGGCGCTGGACCACACATGGACATCATCAACCTGCAACAGGAACAGTTCCTATGGAGTAAAATAGTCTATTTATGAAAGAAATAATATATTGAAGGTGTTTATTTTTACATTTTAGTTATAGATGTCTTAAGGAATATTTGTCTTATGTTTCTATTACTGTGAGTGATATGGTCAGCTTCTGATGTCTTTCTTTCTTTCTAGATGTGGATGGAGATGACCATAGATGCCCTGGTCTCCTGTGTCCCCATGTCTGAGTGGCCTCCAGGCCGACCACCCCATCCTGGCTGCTAAGATGTCCATGTGAAGGTCACCAGGGTTCTGAGTGGCCTCCAGGCCGACCACCCCATCCTGGCTGCTAAGATGTCCATGTGGACATTATGAGTGTTTGTATAGAGAGAAGCATGGCTGAAGAGCTTTGCATATCAGTCGTTTCTTGCTGCTGCCAAAGTCAAATTGATATCTGTAGTGTTTAGTACATGGCCGCTTATGAGATGTAGATATAAGTACACCTGACTGGTGGAAATAGCCTTGTGATACATACTGGGTGTGCTCTTTGGTCCTTCACAAAACAAAAAAACTAAAGTAAACAAAATGCCACAAACTCACTAACAGCTGCACAAAATCACACAAATCAAGGGATGTCCGACAGTCCGTGTCCAACTCCTAATTGCCGATATCAACATGCATATATATATAGGCTTTTTCCAGTGGTAGAAACATAACTCAAACGTTTTACTTAAATAAAAGTAGGCTATAAATACTGCAATATAGAAATACTCCGTTACAAGTAAATTCAACATGTACTCGAGTAAAGGTACAAAGGTTTTGGTATAAAAATGTACTTAAAATACCAAAAGTAATTATTAATAATTACTCATGCAAAATGTCTCATCTAAAATGATCTAATCTCTCATCTCAAGTTTTCAAATGTATAAAAATCATTTGAAAATGGCAGATCTACAAGCTCATTGTATTGTGAGCTTGTAGATGTTTTTAATGTAAAAAAATAAATAAAGTAAAATTAAGGGTTAGGGTTATTCATTTTTAATGCCTTTATCGGCCGATAATATCGGACATCCCTAACAAAAAAAATATCAAATGTGTCAATACATTTCAAAGTGCCACTAAAACTTCACCAATAAATAAAAAAACATCCACAAGTTCCATAAATTAAATGCCACAAAGGTTTGACAAACATGCCGAAAAAATGAAGAAATTACAAAAAATACGTTTCATAAACATCTTCTGCCGTATGTCCATAGAACAACAGTGTGTCATTGTCTAGGTCACCTAAGCCACGATCACCATTCGGTGGCCGGTATTTGGGGCAAATGGTCATTACGTGTTCCACAGTCTGTAGTGGATCCTCGCATTCACAGTGGGCACTGTCCGAGATGTCCCACTTCTGCTTTGAGGGTTGTCCACTCCTTGCAGGGGAGGTGCTGGCAAAGAACATATTTGGGGTCCTCAATGTATTCCACTGGTCCCTCTGTCTTGCCTTCACCCAGGATGCCTTGGAGGTGTCAGCTGGTGTTGTGTGGAGCAGTTCTTGGGCCTGTATTGGCAAAGGGGCACCGTGACTTGAGGCACGTGTGCTGTGGCAAAGGGTGCCGTGACTTGGTGTGTGTGTGTGTGTGTGTGTGTGTTGTAACTTGTGGCAAAGGGCACTGTGACTTGAGGCACGTGTGCTGTGGTGTCTCTGATGACCTTGTGGAGGAGATGGCTGGGATTCACTCAGCTGTGCCTTCCCGGTGAGGGCCAGCGTGGCTGCTTCTCGTCTGACCTCTGTTGGAGTGATTCCAGCGAGAGCAGGCAGGCAGTTTGTTTGGGGTGGCCCATCCTGTGTTTAGGGCAGCATCCAGCTTCTTGACATGAGAGCTACGGCTCCAGACTGGGGAACAGTACTCTGGTCGTCTGCATAGCCATACTACATTGATGTTGTTGCAGGGAGGTCGTGGATGTAGCTGTTGAACAGCAGTTACTGGTGTGGAACCGAAAAGCTTCGCAAACATGCCAAAATTTTCTAGTTTTTAATCTAGTTTATTTTCAAATAAATTTGTTTTTACTTCTGTTTTGTGAAGCAACTTTGGGTACCTTTAAAAAGTGCTATATAAATTGTATGTATTATAAAAAAACAGCAATTGTCGCCACACAGACATCACAAATTCCTATTGGCAGCAGCAACAAGTGAGTGATGTGCAAAGCCATTCATAGACTATAACCACCATGTCTTCCTTCCAGATGCTGAGAGGCTCAACCGGAGCCCCTACAGGTGGATATCTGCAGTTCTCGCTGTCCATGGATGAATCTGCATGGGGGGCTCTGAAGGCGGCTCAAAGTAAGAAACCACTTGGACTTTTCTATTACTGTGAGTGTTATGGTCGGCTTCTGTTTTAAATGTTCTCTATACATTTTGTGTATGATGTGAAAGGACACAATGTACGTATATCTGGCTCTTGGTCACTTTAATTAATCTTTCGTTCTTTCTTTCTTAGGGTGGATGGGTCGTGGTAGACGTCGTGGAAGGACAGATCCGTTTCAAAGCTTCCCTCCCGGAGGACTTCTGCTGTGAGTAGGAATATTTCTTGTTGGGATGGATATCTGTTGTACTGTTATGGTATGAAGTATAGCATGGCAGTATGATGCCTCCTAGTGGCACTGTGGTTGAATGTCTGTCAGCTCTCCAAGCTAATCAAAGTCTTAATGACACTTTTGTAACCACTTCAACCCCAGCATCTCTATTCTGGGGGAAGCGTTCAGCCAAATTAGCAGATCTACAAGCTACAAGTTATCACATACTTTATCCAGAGTGACTTACAGTAAGCAACAACAACACATAGTAATACATCAAATTCATAAACAATTGTCATCAAGAATAAGAAGTAATCTAAGAACCTAACAGTAGACTATTGGCAGCAACAACAAGGGAGTGATGTGCGAAGCTCTTCAGCCGTTCATAGATGTTAACCGCCATGTCTTTCTTCCAGATGAACTGCAGGTGTCCGCTGTCCAGGAATCTGCATTCCTCTGAAGACGACTCAAAGTAAGAGACCCTGTTAGGCCTGTTAAAAAGAACCCTAACTTAAACGTTTATTACTGTAAGTGATATGTTTAGCTGCTGTTTAAATGTTCTCTATAAATAAAAGTTTGATGTACTAGGATGTATATATGTTGTGACAGGATAGAATATATATCTGGCTCTTGGTCACTCTAATCAATCTTTCTTTGTTAGGATGAAGATCGCGGTGGATGTCGCTGGAACGCTGTTGCTGGACAGGGGGCGCACACACATACACACACACACACACACATACACACATACACACACACACACGCGGAAAGGCTAATTTGGTGTGTTTTTTTTTCTTTGTTAGAATGGAGATATCGATAGACGAGCTGATGTTCCCTGGACAGAGATCCGTTCCAAAGCCCCCCCCCCCCCCTGGGGGCTTCCTCAGAGGACTCTGATGAGCTGTGAGTAGGAACAGTTCTTGCTGGTTTCTGAGGATGGATAACTGCTTTTGTTCTGTTATGGCACGAAGAATGCCATCATTTACAGTAATCCAAATGTTTTAAATATTTTATGATAAATCTAAATGACTGAAAGCACAATAGTTTGACAGTCAATATCTCATCTGCTTTTAGAAGCACTTGAATACAAATTACAAAAGATGTTGAGGACTGTACATGTGTTGATGCCTCCTAGTGGCACTGTGGTTGAATGTCTGTCAGCTTTCCAAGCTAATCAAAGTCTTAATGACACTTTTGTAACCACTTCAACCCCAGCATCCCTATTCTGGGGGAGCGTTCAGCAAAAATAGCAGATCTACAAGCTCGCACTGCGTTGCAACGTGTTGTGAGCTTGTAAATGTTCTCTATAAATAAAAGTTTGATGTACTAGGATGTATATATGTTGTGACAGGATAGAATATATATCTGGCTCTTGGTCACTCTAATCAATCTTTCTTTGTTAGGATGAAGATCGCGGTGGATGTCGCTGGAACGCCGTTGCTGGACAGGGGGCGCACACACACACACACACACACACACACACATACACACATACACACACACACATACACACACACACACGCGGAAAGGCTAATTTGGTGTGTTTTTTTTTCTTTGTTAGAATGGAGATATCGATAGACGAGCTGATGTTCCCTGGACAGAGATCCGTTCCAAAGCCCCCCCCCCCCCCCCCCCTGGGGGCTTCCTCAGAGGACTCTGATGAGCTGTGAGTAGGAACAGTTCTTGCTTGTTTCTGAGGATGGATAACTGCTTTTGTTCTGTTATGGCACGAAGAATGCCATCATTTACAGTAATCCAAATGTTTTAAATATGTTATGATAAATCTAAATGACTGAAAGCACAATAGTTTGAGAGTCAATATCTCATCTGCTTTTAGAAGCACTTGAATACAAATTACAAAAGATGTTGAGGGCTGTACATGTGTTGATGCCTCCTAGTGGCACTGTGGTTGAATGTCTGTCAGCTTTCCAAGCTAATCAAAGTCTTAATGACATTTTGTAACCCACTTCAACCCCAGCATCCCTATTCTGGGGGAGCGTTCAGCAAAAATAGCAGATCTACAAGCTCGCACTGCGTTGCAACGTGTTGTGAGCTTGTAGAGCTAATGGTTTCTTTCTCTCTCAGGATGGAGATCATAGTAGACACAGCTGGAGCCTCTAGAGATGGAGATCTGCAGGTCTGTCCATGGATGGATGGGAGGACGGAGATCTGGGTAGACGCTGGAGGACTTCGGACCTCATGAAACTCATCGGTGAGGAACTCGACGGTACGAACCGCTTTAGGGTTAGGGCTTTTTTAGGCTTCGTAAAAAGCCAATAATCGTCCGTTGCCGATAATTGGTCGATCCCTATTCTTAAACGTTACTGTAAGTGCATGTGTATGTTGTGACAGGACACACACACACACAGCAAAGCTAATTTGGGGTGTGTCTCTTTCGTTCTTTGTTAGAATGGAGATCTCAGCCGATGCCCGAGATCCGAACCTTCCCCCGGGTGTTTCCGCTGAGGACTTCTGGGTCGCTGGGAGGCTCGGACGGAGCTGGAAGGTTCGGTAGACTCCACTGGAACCCGTTTAGGCCTGTCAGAATCTAAGGATTTATAATGGCCGATTTAATTGTCGTCATACTAACATTCTAAATAAAACTTTGGCTTTTGTAGGCTTTGTAAACAAAAAGCTGCACATGGCATAATTCAATAACTTTATACACTAAAAAAGAGAAGTAAATTACAAAGTGACACATTTAGAGCTTGTAGATCGGTTGCTTCCATTATTTCTTTAAAATGTTTGAAAATATATGAACATTTTCAACATGGAGACGATTATGACTATTATCTCTAAAAAAGTATCTCAAATACTTGGCGATTAGGTAATTGTGACAGGCCTAAATCCTTCTAGTTGTGTTTTTTTATATCATGTTCTGTAATCAGTTAGGGTTGACTATAGACTTTTTTTAGGAACAAGATCATCATGCCGGTGAAGAGCACGTTTCTAGCCAATGGAGCAACTATTTCTGATCACCTTTGGAGTTACATCACAGCAAGGTAACTATACAACACACACACACACACACACACACACACACACACACACACACTATGCTCATGACATCAGCTTGTGACTGCAACTTGTTCTTGTTCCTGTTCGCAGATGACTCGGCACTGCTAGTCTCGGACAGGAACAAACTGCAGGTTGAAAAGGCCCTCAGCTCTGAATTCGGTAGAATCTGTACCTGGCTCGCTGATAACAAACTATCCTTACACCTGGGAAAAACTGAATCCATTCTCTTTGGATCTAATAGTAATCTCAGCAAGGCAAATGGCTTCTTGGTTAGAGTTGGTGACAATGTTATCACACGTAAAGATGAAATTACCTACCTAGGTTCCATCCTGGAGGCTAATCTTTCCGGTGATAAAATGGCCACCATCGTAATCAAAAAAGTCAACCGAAGAACAAGATTCCTTTACAGGATCTCCTCACTGTTCAACAAAAACACCTTTAAGGCCTTAACAGGAGCCCTCATACAAAGTTTCTTTGACTATGCATGCACCTCCTGGTACCTCAAAGGCCTCAAAGGCCCTTAAAACTAGGCTCCAGACTTCCCAAAACAAACTGGTCAAGCTCCTACTTGGCCTCACCCCCCCCGAACCTACCTCACTCCTGCCCACTTTGACAGGCTGGAATGGCTTAGGGTCGACGACTGAGTACAGCATCTTGCAATGGGTCTGGTCCACAAGATTCGATACACCACCAAGATACCCATGTACCTGTCTAGATACTTCCTTAATGTTAACGAAGTCCACACCCACAACACCAGAGGGAGTGCAACGAACCATGTACAACCCAGATTCGGCACTAACAAGGGACTAAATTATTTTCACTCCTATGCCCCCAAAATGTGGAACGCCCTACCAACAGTCATTAAGACATGTGAATCCCTTGACTCCCTTTTTCCCCCTCACTGTATACGTTTATTTTCCCTCCCTTCCCCATAGTGTCTTATTTGTACGTCTCTAAATGTTTTGATTAATTGAACATGGTGGACCCTCTTGTAAACAAGTGTAATGCTTAATTGGATCGTCCACTTAAAGTTAACAGTCTTTGTATTGAGTTTGTGCTTGACATGTACTGTAATTCTGCAAACTGTTAATAAATATTTCAATCAATATTGTTTTATGACCAAAGTAGTAATGAGCATTTCTTTCTTTTCTTCAGGACGTTGCTGGTCTCCTGTGTGGCTCCATCTGGAGGTCACCAGGGTTCTGAGTCACTCAGATCCTGACTGGTAGTGGTGATATGTAGATGTGATCAATCAGGGCTCTTTGAAAATAATAAACTATACAATAATAAACCAATATAAATAACTAGATAATAATATAAATAAATGGATAAAACGAACGATAAAAAAATAGATAAATAATAGATAAATTAAAATAAAAGTAAATTAAAATAGTAAAAAATAAATAACTTCAATAAATTAAAATAAATTAAAATAAATTAAAATAAATTAAAATAAAATAAATAAAATTAGTAATGGATAAAATAAATATAATTATTAATATAGACAATAATACATAAAATAAATTAAATTATCAATATAGTAATGCATAAAACTAGTAATAACAGTAATACATAAAATAAATGCATAAAAATAAAATTAGTAATAACAGTAATGCATAAAACAAATACAATTTGTAATGCATGAAGTAAAATTAGTAATAACATAGTAATCCATCAAATAAATACAATTAGTAATATAGTTATACATAAAATCAGTAATAACATAGTAATATATAAAATACAATTAATACAATAGTAATACTTAAAATAAATACAATTACTTTGTATTGTAAATATAGAATGACTTAAAAAAAATATATATATCAATCACATCTACATATCACAACCAGGCTATATTGCCAGCAGGCAGGTGGACTGTAGACTCACTACAGCTGTCACAATGTGTTAAACTGTGTTTTGACCCAACTGGCCTCCAAGGAGAGGCATGGAGCCGGACATCTGATGATACATGAGAGAAGACGCCATAGTAAAAAAAAAGAAATGTAATAAAAGTAATATGTTTCATGTTTATTGTAATTTATTCATGATGCCATATATCTGTAAATCATTATTTTCTTGTTAATAAATTATTGCATTTATACCCGGGTGTCCAAATGGTTCATAATAAGGATGAGGAATACAGTGGTACTATTTACATGTTTAAGGAATATTTAGTTAACGTATAGGTTTCACCAGGTCTAAATGGGCTAAAAGGAGTCCTCAGGTCTTCAAAGGTTTTCACCCCAAGGTCTCTACAGAATGACCTGGCTTATTAATATTAATGCTGACAATCTCCCAGAACAGAGCCATGCCTCCAAACATGAATGTTTGAATATTGTAATTCAATTACTGTATGCAATTTTAAATTGTATTTTTTTTTTTACCACAAAGACCAGACTGAATTTTAAATTGGCTTGTTCTGTGGTACTTTTCCTCCAGGAAATCACTCTGTACTCCTTTAAAACTTTAGAAATCCAGTTTCTATATTTGTATTGTCATTAAATGTTCTGATGCAAATGGACCTCAATGTAAACAAATCTTTAATAATGCTTTTCTGGGTTTTATCAGAGCGTGTGTTGAACTCTTTCTACAAACTGACTGTCACTTTTAGGCCAACACTTCCCTCTAGTGGTTACTCAGAGTAATGACAGCCTTACGCGTTTCAGATGTCCACAATAAATACAGTAATACTACACAGTACATACTGCTGCAAATATGTTTGTTTTCTTTAACTAGGCAGAACAAATAATGTAATAAAATATCATTTAACAATCTAATGAATAGATCTAGTATATAACTAATTCATTAATACAATAAATAATAGACAATGTGTTTATTTTCTTAAATAAATATCATTTAAAATGTATTAATGGATTGAACTAGTTTGAACTTAAAGGGCAAGACCACTTTTTTAGAGGTTTGGGCAGTTTTCTTACATTATGGGCAAACTATTACATTCCATGAGTTATTTCGCTCCGTTGTGTTAGCAATTTAAGAAATAAAAAATAGGGTCCATTGACTTCCATTGTAGCGGGGAAACGGCTCTCAAAGTCACTCTTTTAGCACATAAACGAACGCAACAAAAGCTGATTCTGACAGTTTATGACACCAGGAAAACTCATGCGGTTTTATTTTTAATACAAAATGTCAACTTTGTCTTGTTTTGACTAATTTGTGTAGAAAGAAGATCCGGTAGGTATGCCTAAGCCGACCGAATCACTGGTGTTGCAAAACGATCTGATTGAACCAAAACTGTACCACTTCTGTGATATATTATTATTGGGTCTTTCTGACGTTCCAAGAACGGACAATGCAGCCAGGCCTTTAGAGGGCAGCAACGGACCATCTTGGGGCTGGTTACAGGTCAGTTTACTGGGTTACCCGGATGTCCTTCTTTTGTTATGATGATCCGACATCAGCCAACAACTGCTAGTGCAACTGCAAGTGATTCTTTCAGAGACTATATAACAACTTCCTTATTGGAAACGGGGATGTAAACAAATGGATTTGATCTCGTCCGCTGGACCGCTTGTCACTAAAAACACACAATGGACGTGTTTGAGGGAGACACTTTAGATTTTAAAAGAAGTGTGTAATATGTCTGACTTCTGTTTACAAACGAAACCTCGCAACCCTCGAACGCCGCAGTATTGCTTTAGTAAGTTTAGTCTATCTCCGACTAAAATAGTAACTTTATAAATCTATCTTAAAAGACGAAAATAAACGAACGAGTTTTCCTGATGTCATAAACTGTCAGAATCAGCTTTTGTTGCGTTGTTTTGTTACATTGAAGTCGGTGAACCTATATCATTCTGTGACTCTGTACTAAGCTCAGAACATCGGCTGTTTTCACACCTGCTAGTGATTACATCAACAAACAACACAGGGAGCTACAGCTGACGTACGTGACGCCATTCTCATGTAGCTGCCTGTAACCAAATGCACCCTGTAACTCTGAAAGTATTCAGAGTAACACATGGAACCAAATGGACCCTTACGGGTCTGTAACTCGTGACAAGGAGCAGTGCATGGGGATTTAAACAACAAACCTTTTGTGAGTGAGTACCGATACAGTTGTTTATAAACTGGTACAGTGTGGCTTTACAATGAGTTTAACTGTCTGGTTTTATGCAACGTGCTGAAGGGCTTTGATAGACTGGGAACTGTATTGGAACTGAACTGAAAGGTGTGGAGTAAGTAGCTCTGGTCCATAGCTCTAATGCATTGCATTTCATTAGAGCTATGGATCAGAGCCAGAGCTACAGTATGGAGTAACGTGCCTCTGCTGCCTCAAACCTTTGAATATAATATACAACCTAAAACTTCAACTTATGGTGTCTGTGATTTATTGCATGTGTTACACAACAAGTGGCGTTAAAGGGTATATAGTGTAGTGTGGTGCGGAGTCCGGACCACATTCTCTGCACAGCCTTATGTGATGGTTTACCTATTATACTATGGTTTAACCTATAGTATAATATAATATGTCGTTTATTTGGTCTTGTTTCTAAAGTGTAGTTGTTTATTTGGTCTTGTTTCTAAAGTGTAGTTGTTTATTTGGTCTTGTTTCTAAAGTGTAGTGTTTATTTGGTCTTGTTTCTAAAGTGTAGTTGTTTATTTGGTCTGGTTTGTAAAGTGTAGTGTTTATTTGGTCTTGTTTCTAAAGTGTAGTTGTTTATTTGGTCTTGTTTCTAAAGTGTAGTTGTTTATTTGGTCTTGTTTCTAAAGTGTAGTGTTTATTTGGTCTTGTTTCTAAAGTGTAGTTGTTCTAATGTAAACTAACTGGTTAATCGATCGATAAGGCTATCAGTGATCAATTAATGAATGAATTGATAATTGTTATCCCTACTCCCAGGCCCTGGCCAGCCTTTCGTGGCCCCCGGGGGAGTTCTACCAGGCCGAGCCCAGACACCTGCTGCCTCATGTGGGATGGAACTCTGAGCGCGTCAGACCCTGCTCAGCCTGCAGATCTCAGCCTGGCACCCAGAGCCCAGATCTGTAAATATTCATTATTTTCTTGTTAATAAATTATTGCATTTATACCCGGGTGTCCAAATGGTTCATAATAAGGATGAGGAATACAGTGGTACTATTTACATGTTTAAGGAATATTTAGTTAACGTATAGGTTTCACCAGGTCTAAATGGGCTAAAAGGAGTCCTCAGGTCTTCAAAGGTTTTCACCCCAAGGTCTCTACAGAATGACCTGGCTTATTAATATTAATGCTGACAATCTCCCAGAACAGAGCCATGCCTCCAAACATGAATGTTTGAATATTGTAATTCAATTACTGTATGAAATTTTAAATTGTATTATTTTTTTTACCACAAAGACCAGACTGATTTTAAGTAATAAGACTTGTTTTTAAATTGGCTTGTTCTGTGGTGCTAAAGTGTAGTGTTTATTTGGTCTTGTTTCTAAAGTGTAGTTGTTTATTTGGTCTTGTTTGTAAAGTGTAGTGTTTATTTGGTCTTGTTTCTAAAGTGTAGTTGTTTATTTGGTCTTGTTTCTAAAGTGTAGTTGTTTATTTGGTCTTGTTTCTAAAGTGTAGTGTTTATTTGGTCTTGTTTCTAAAGTGTAGTTGTTCTAATGTAAACTAACTGGTTAATTGATCGATAAGGCTATCAGTGATCAATTAATGAATGAATTGATAATTGTTATCCCTACTCCCAGGCCCTGGCCAGCCTTTCGTGGCCCCCGGGGGAGTTCTACCAGGCCGAGCCCAGACACCTGCTGCCTCATGTGGGATGGAACTCTGAGCGCGTCAGACCCTGCTCAGCCTGCAGATCTCAGCCTGGCACCCAGAGCCTGCCTGCTACGGTCAGTGCAGTTTATTCATTCATACTAGTACTCACTGACACGAGCACCTTTTGTTTTGGTTGAGCAACAACTTATTTGACCCCCCTTTCTCCAATTTAATTTCATTGTAAATGGTGCATTTATATAGCGCCTTTATCCAAAGTGCTTTACATAGATTGTGCATTACATTCACCCATTCACACACAAATTCATACACCTTTACATAGATTGTGCATTACATTCACCCATTCACACACACATTCATACACCTTTACATAGATTGTGCCTTACATTCACCCATTCACACACACATTCATACACCTTTACATAGATTGTGCATTACATTCACCCATTCACACACACATTCATACACCTTTACATAGATTGTGCATTACATTCACCCATTTTCACTAACTCTGGCCTGGGGGATCCCGGGATGGACCTGTGAACCTCACTGTTCCCATCTGACAGCTCTACCGGCCACTATAGTCTACCCCTGAGCCACTGCCGCTCCACTAGCAGGGCTTAAAGTTCTCCGTCCTGGGGACTGATTTCCATCCTGAGGACTTCATGGTCATTTATGAGATCAGTGCGAATCTGCAAAAAACATTTAATAAGAGGGGTGGGGGGTTATGTAGCCATGGCCACGGTGTGAACGACATGAAGTCATCAAAACGCAGCATATACTTGCTACTAGTCAGATCTCTCCAAAGTCCAAACTACCAAGCTTCCATTCGCACTCAAATAATATTTACATGGATCAGCTTCTCAGAATGCACCACGCGCTGCTGAATGTAACCCCACACGGCCACACCCAAGTGTTGGTGTGCCGGTGTTGTGACTCATGTGCACTGCTGCGCAGACAGTAAATAGCAGATCTGCAAGCTTGCAGTGTCACGAATGTTACGCGCTGTGAGCTTGTATATCTGCTATTTGCTGCACGCAACACTGTGCACCATTTTAAGTCTGTTGTGCTCGATTCGATGTGCCCCCCCCCCCTGCTATTCTGACTTAAAAGTAGCACAGATTTTATCTGCGTCGAACAAACTGAGACGAGGCATAATTGGCACAGCACACTGAGCGCAGCGGCTCGCTCCAGCCATATGAACACAATACAAAATACCTTGTGTACCTTCAGAACACAATAGAAGACACAGGTCATCATAGGTATAATTAACATCAATGCAGCACAAGGTCCAAAAGTTTGCAATTTATGATGCAATTGAACGATGCAATTTATCAACATCCAAGTGTGTAACAGCAATGTTGGGCTAATAGCTACCAATATGTACAACACAGGGATTTACCCAAGGAATAAAGGTTATATATATATTAATGCTGGGCCGTTATCGGCGTTAACGTGCTGCGTTAACGCGAGAATATTATCGCGCGTCAAAAAAATTATCGCCATTAATCTATTCTCAAAGTTGGGTCTAAGAGCTGGGTCTGCATTGACTGCATAAAGCAAGCAAACTAGGAATTTCACTTTGATAGTTTTATCTGGCGGACGCCGGAATTACTCTGTGGGAGGGAGAAGTCCTAACCTAACAGGGACAAGGTGAAATAAATTACTCTGAGAGCGGGGCGGTAACAAATCCTAACCTAACCGGACACGGGTGAAATTAATGAACAGTGCGGCGTGCCACATCAAACGTCAGCATGCAGGACTCTGTGAACCCAGGTTTGCTTCAGGGGAAATTTCTTTACAAGAAGCTTCCCAATGGAAACCTCGACAAGAACAAGGTGGTTTGCACCCTGTGCAAAGCAGAAATGGCTTACTGTAGGAGTTCTTCAAGTCTGAAGTATCACCTAACGCACAAGCATCCCTTTGCGTTGGTTGATGATAGCGAAGCTGCCGGCGGGCCAAGCACTAATATGGCTCCGGGGAAAAGTGTTCGTCAAACTACAATGTTTGAGTGCAACCGTGGCAAGCCCGTCAGCCCAACTCTATCAGCCAAGCTAACTAACCTCCTAGCTCAGTGGATTGCCATCAACTGCCGGCCTATCAGTGTGGTTGAAGATGATGGGCTCGAGCTTCTTCTCCAGGCGGCCACAGGCGACCCATCTTACAAACTACCTGCGAGACGAACTATCACAAGGAGAATCCATGACCAGTACACCGCAGAGAAAGCTGCGAAAGATGAAAAGTTGGCCGGGGCGGCGTGTGTAGCACTGACTGGGGACCATTGGACATCTGTCAAAAACGACAACTACCTTGGCGTTACTGTACACCTCATCGATGTCAGCTGGGAACTTCACTCGTTCGCCTTAGGTACGTTATGTAATTTAAATTAATTTACCACGGTGAAGTTGGTCTCGGGCTGGATACCCAGCCATCCTGGCTGAATATCCAACCTGAAACCAACCCCACCGCGGCATGTAATATTGCTAATTCAGCCTAACATTTACACAGCTTTAGCTAACGTTATCAGGGATCGATTGATTTATTTTACCACCAGCCAACATTATACGTTTGCTAGCTAGCCCCAACAACGCCAGCCTGCTAATTGTAAGTCTCTTATTAATAGCAAACTTATTCTGATCTACTTTGTCTCTCCTATAACGTCAGGTGTGATTAAAACGGAGGAGCGCCACTTTGCAGAAGCTTGTGCCAGACAGTTTCTCGACGTCGCTAATCAGTGGGGCATAGCTGAAAAAATCACCACCATTGGAACCGACAGCGCTCCCAACATGATAGCAGCAGGGAGAATATTACCATTTGAGCACTTGCCCTGCGTTGCTCATCTTGTACAGAGGGCCGTTGTAATGTCACTTCGGGATGGTGGTTTTGATGGTGTACTGGCCAAGTGTCGAAAAGTGGTCGGACATTTCAAACACAGTCCGGCTAACTCAGACGAGCTGAATGCCCAGCAAGCATCCCTTGAACAAGACCAGGAGTCACTCGTGCAAGACGTTCCAACACGCTGGAATTCAACCCTAGCGATGATCACACGTTTGAGGCGCAACAGAGACGCAGTGCACGCAACGCTGGCTCAGCAGACCCACAAGCTGGCCCTCCCAACACATGCTGAATATGAGAAGTTGGCAAAGCTGGAGAAACTGCTGGAGCCATGCAAGTAAGTGTGTGTTGTGCTGTGCTCTATGTGTGTGTGTGTGTGTGTGTGTGTGTGTGTGTGTGTGTGTGTGTGTGTGTGTACACTGCTGTGTGTGTGTGTGTGTGTGCACACTGCTCTGTGTGTGTGTGTGTGTGTGGCTGTGTGTGTGCACAGTGCACACTGCTCTGTGTGTGTGTGGCTGTGTGTGTGTGCACAGTGCACAGTGCTCTGTGTGTGTGTGTGTGTGTGTGTGTGTGTGTGTGTGTGTGTGTGTGTGTGTGTGTGTGTGTGTGTGTGTGGCTGTGCTGTGTTTGGGGCTGTGCTGTCTGTGTATGGCTGTGCTGTTTGTTTGGGGCTGTGCTGTCTGTGTGTGGCCGTGCTGTGTTTGGGGCTGTGATGTCTGTGTGTGGCCGTGCTGTGTTTGGGGCTGTGCTGTCTGTGTGTGGCCGTGCTGTGTTTGGGGCTGTGATGTCTGTGTGTGGCCGTGCTGTGTTTGGGGCTGTGCTGTCTGTGTATGGCTGTGCTGTTTGTTTGGGGCTGTGCTGTCTGTGTGTGGCCGTGCTGTGTTTGGGGCTGTGCTGTCTGTGTGTGGCCGTGCTGTGTTTGGGGCTGTGCTGTCTGTGTATGGCTGTGCTGTTTGTTTGGGGCTGTGCTGTCTGTGTGTGGCCGTGCTGTGTTTGGGGCTGTGCTGTCTGTGTATGGCTGTGCTGTTTGTTTGGGGCTGTGCTGTCTGTGTGTGGCCGTGCTGTGTTTGGGGCTGTGATGTCTGTGTGTGTGTGTACTGTCTGTGTGCTATGCTCTGTGTGTGTGTGTGTGCGCGTGTGTCCTGCTGTGACATTGTGGCGTCGTTTTTGGTGTCAATTCACCCCTCTTAATGTGTGTGTGTGTGTGTGTGTGTGTGTGTGTGTGTGTGTGTGTGTGTGTGTGTGTGTGTGTGTGTGTGTGTGTGTGTGTGTGTGTGTGTGTAGGTACGTCACTGAGCTCCTTGGTGGGGAAAAGTATGTCTCCTGCTCTGTCGTTTTACCTGCCCTGTGTCATCTCCTGCGAGCAATGAAGATCTCTGATGATGATCCTGCCTACATTGTGCGCTTCAAGACTGCCTTCATCAAAGACCTCAACCAGCGGAGGGAGAAAACAAACCTGGAATGGCTGAAGGTATGTGACACGTACTGACCAGAAGATAACTGTATTGGCTGACCATTATAGACTGTTAAGCCAGAAGATTGATAAATGGATAGATGAATGAGTCATGAAGAAATATGGAGGATTTAGAAAGTTACATTTTCTTCCATCAATCTTTATTTTATTTTTCATCAAAAGGTGGCCACTGCTCTGGACCCACGCTTCAAAGATCTCAAATGCCTGCCCAGAGCAGAGAGGGAGCCAGTGTGGGGAAAGCTGAGTGACTTGGTGAGGGCAGAAGAACCTGCTCTGCAGCCGCCCAGGGAGGAGAACCCTGAGCCACCTCAAAAGAAGACAGCCCTACTGCTGATGGGATCAGAGTCAGAGTCAGAAGACGAGATACCAGTAGTAGACAATGTTGTAGAGAGGTACAAGGTAGAGCCCAGTGCCAGTTTAGATCAGTGTCCACTGAAGTGGTGGTCAGAGCACACTGCTGTTTATGGTAAGATGGCCCACATTGCCCAGAAGTACTTGGGGACTCCTGCCACAACTGTCCCATGCGAGAGACTGTTCTCTTTAGCAGGCCACATTGTACAGAAAAAAAGATCTAGTTTGTCACCAGACAATGTGAACAAGCTGGTGTGTCTGAGTGACTGGTGGAAGAAGGAGAGGTAGAGGTTGGACTCAAATCATGTACAGTAGGAGAGGGAATAGGAAGCCCCAGTACTGATGAGGTACAGTAGGAGAGGGAATAGGAAACCCCAGTACCGATGGAGGTACAGTAGGAGAGGGAATAGGAAACCCCAGTACTGATGAGGTACAG
The DNA here is from genome assembly GCF_964188405.1 of Protomyctophum parallelum. Lineage (NCBI taxonomy): Eukaryota > Metazoa > Chordata > Actinopteri > Myctophiformes > Myctophidae > Protomyctophum > Protomyctophum parallelum. Next base: position 13,168 of record NC_139698.1, on the reverse strand, counting down.
TAGGAGAGGGAATAGGAAGCCCCAGGGTTGGGATTGGGACGCCCCACACTGGAGGTGAGTGACTGGTGGAAGAGGTAGAGGTAGAGGTTGGACTCAAGTCATGTCACAAAGCTACTGACTGTAAACAGTTCTTCATCACCTCTAGGTTTACAGTTTAATTAATGTCATATCCCAGAAAAGGGGGTTGTTCTTGCACCCACTGTTCCAAATTGCCTGTATGGTAACGTGTTTATGGTTATTCGTGTTTAACTGAATAAACAATGTATAACACACGTACATCGTATTGAACATTATTATATTTTCATTACCAATTATGATAGGGCTCCTGGTCTAATGGGCCACGTGGCCCGTTCAAGGATTTACTTCTGGTCATTATTTAGGTAGCGCACACATATTTTCAATGCCTTCGGCAGAGTTCAAATGAGCCATTTTAATCTAGATTAATCTAGATTAACTCCAGAATTGCAGTGAGATTAATCTAGATTAAAAAAATTAATCTATGCCCACCACTAATATATATTATCATCATGTATCTATCGATACAGTCGACAGACAGACGTCAGACAGATAGTGGCTGTGAGCAGTGAGCACATGCAGCTGTCTTGTGAAGTTGTGCTCTCATTGACTGTAATTCAGGATTTCTCGGGACGTGGTCGCAACCCAGTTCATATTGTATGATGTCCAGTCGGCCAAATATCAAACCTGCTAGTTATTCAGAATCGGTCGGAAAGGGTTCGGCGAGCACTTTTATCGGCACTGGATCTTCTCACAGCTCCTTTCACACACGGCGAGCAAAACCTCTGCGATCAAAGCCCGATCTTGTGTCAGGTCGGGAGTTTTGTCGGCGAGCGCCAAAAATTATCCCGACAGCAAAATCGGAGCAAACATCGTGCAGTGTGTACGAGCCATAAGGGCTTCAGTTAGTGTGTTATCTGGTACGGACATTGAGTAGCAGTATTGTCATTTGTTTGATTCCAACTCATGAACTGTTTTGCAACGTGATTCTCTCTGCAGGACTACATGGTGCACGTGACAGATGGAAGGTGCCTTGGCCATAGAAGTGTGAGGTCATCTCTGTGCCCCTGGGAGCTGGACGGCAGTGGACGCACTGCAGGCCAAGACGCACACGCTCCAAGACAGGTGTGTGTTTATCAGGCAGCCTTATCAATAATATCTCTCAATTTTACAAGTGGGAAAAGTACTAAAATAACGAGTAAAAGTATCAATACCGGCCGCTATGTAGAAATACAAGTTAAAGTCCAGAATTCAAAATTTAAAAAAAAGTATGCACAATGTCCCAATTCACAAATCTTCAAAGGTTTTGAAAATAGCAGATCTACAAGCTCTCTCTACTATTTTCAACTGGCTAAAATGTATAGGGCTGACGTGGTTATTGTATGTTTTGTAATATTAATCTACAAAGTAAACATTCCTAATAATTGTAGTGGAGTAAAAAGTACAATATTTGCCTCTGTGATATAGTGGAGTAGAAGTAAAGGTATCGAAAATTGGAAATACTCCAGTAAAGTAAAGAATACCTCAAAATTGTACTTAACCCATTTTGGCCTGACGTCGAAATTTAAAAAATGTCTCCTAAATTCTGACAGTTTTCTGAAAACCCATGTTTTTATGTCAGTCGTTCTCAAAATGGGGTGACCCGCCCTGGCCGCTGTGCAATAATTGTTGATCAAAATCTTGACCCGTCTGCCCACAAGGCAACGGGCCGGCCGCGCACCACTACTACCTAGCATTGTGTTCGTACACCAGCAGATGTTGATGTATATATATGTATATATTGTGTGTTTTACAGATGGTCTACTCAGCGTAAGGGATCTGGGTAAAAGCTCTTTGTACAACAGCAGAGAAGTGGTCAGCGTTCTCTCCTCTCTGCCTTCTCACCATTACAACACAGGCTGGGTGTTGAGTTACATCGCTACAGCACACTATGAGCTGGATGAATACTTACAGGTATGCACGCACGCACAGACAGACCGTTGAGTCACATCGCTACAGCACACTATGAGCTGGCCGAATATGTACAGGTGTATACACACACACGCACACACACGCGCACACACAATACCAGTAAGACACCTGAGGGCGAGAAGCGACCTCGAGGTTCCGTGCACGCATCCACCTGGGTGACAGCATATCTTAATTTTCGGGCCTGTTGAGAACTAGTTTTCGCCGGCTGCCGGGCGCGGCTGCACTAATAACTTTTGGGCAGGCCCGTCTAGAGTTTAAATGGACAGGTATCAGTCAACAGGCCCGTCTAGAGTTTAAATGGACAGGTATCAGTCAACAGGCCCGTCTAGAGTTTAAATGGACAGGTATCAGTCAACAGGCCCGTCTAGAGTTTAACCCATTCTGACCTGAGATCAGATTCACACGACGTTTCCGCCGGACAAACACTGGGTCTGATGAACCCATTCTGACCTGAGATCAGATTCTAAAAATGTCAGTCGTTCTTCGATTTTTCAAAAATAGCAGACCTACAAGCTCGTAGCGCGCCACTCGGTGGCGCGATATGAGCTTGTAGATCTGCTATTTTTAAATAGCTAAAGCACGACATGATGCCGACACCAAAATGGGTGCCCGGTCAGAATGGGTTAAATGGACAGATATCAGTCAACAGGCCCGTCTAGAGTTTAAATGCACAGGTATCAGTCAACAGGCCCGTCTAGAGTTTAAATGGACAGGTATCAGTCAACAGGCCCGTCTAGAGTTTAAATGGACAGGTATCAGTCAACAGGCCCGTCTAGAGTTTAAATGGACAGGTATCAGTCAACAGGCCCGTCTAGAGTTTAAATGGACAGGTATCAGTCAACAGGCCCGTCTAGAGTTTAAATGGACAGGTATCAGTCAACAGGCCCGTCTAGAGTTTAAATGGACAGGTATCAGTCAACAGGCCCGTCTAGAGTTTAAATGGACACTGTAACGGTTTGTTATAGATCATGGATCTGGGGTGCCAGCCAGGCAGTTGTATCCTGACAAAATGTTAGTTAATAGGGTAACCGTTGCATAAGGCTGTGCAGCATACCGTGGTCCGCACCACACTGCACACCCTGTAGAGTCACTTGTAAACACAATAAACACAGACACGGTAGAGTTGCAGTTAATAAGTTGTATAATGAAATGTTCACAGCACATAGGTTCACAGTTCACAGTTCAGTTCAGTATTCCGTCCTTGCCCAAACGCAAAACCCGACAGTATGTTTCCTGTACCCGCACGGTATCCGTTAGGTTGTAACCCCGAACCCCTCAGCTGTTCTGTTGTGTCTCTTCGTTTGTTACTCACTGACGTACAAATGTGGTGTTAAATCCCCACGGTTCCAAGGTGTCCGATCCAAACGACCGCCGGGACATCCTCCTCTGTGTGATCCTCTCCACAATGTATGTCCAAAACGACAACGCTTTGAGCGCACAACGATTCATAAACGTAAAGGGTTACTGGCTAAAACAACCGTAACAACGAGTTGCAAACAAAACACCTCCAGCCTCCGCGGCTGCCACAGAACTTCCTCCTGCCGCTAGCCAGGTGCGTGACGTCGGGGCATAAAAAGACGTATCAGTCTGGAGTGTAACTGACGGCACAAATGGGCGTGCGTGCGTGTGCATGCGTGCGTGCGTGCGTGCGTGGCGACACTAATCGCCACAACGCGTATCAGTCAACAGGCCCGTCTAGAGTTTAAATGGACAGGTATCAGTCAACAGGCCCGTCTAGAGTTTAAATGGACAGGTATCAGTCAACAGGCCCGTCTAGAGTTTAAATGAACAGGTATCAGCCAAAAAGGAGACATCGAAGAGGAAGGATGGATGGGGAAGGATCAACATGTGGAATGTCAGAACAGGTCAGCTCCATATATGGAGATCTAAGAGTATGAGTTTTGAGGTCAGATGTAGAGTTGTTGGCCAATATTGATGACATCAGCGATCTCCATACATGGGCTTAATATTGATGACATCTGGGATCTCCATCCCTGATGATGAAACGTGATGTCACATGCTCTCTCACCCTGGGTGTGACTAACACACACTGACGGGAAATGCACAATTCCATACTTAACTGCGACCGACACACACACACACACACGCGTCCTATCATTCATTGGAAGGACAATATCAGTCACCAGAAGCAGAGACGTGTGTTTTCAAAATGCAGTTTGAAGTTGAATGGCCTTTGGCTTTAATATATCAAATGAATATGAAATACTTAATCAAGCAACTTCACTGCAATTATATATTGTATTTTCTTTCGGGCAGAGAGGCTGTTCAGTGAGGTGCGTCGAATCGAGCCGTGCAGAGTCGAAGGAATGGAGATTTATTCCACGACATCTGGCATCTGCAGAGAGACATCTGTCCACGCTGTCCAAAGACCTGACCGACATCGACAAGAACTGTCCTGAGGTGAGGAACTACAGACATAGCAGGGCGTTTTAGAGAAGGGAGAAGAGTCTGGGACGTGTGGAGCATTGTCCAGGGTATTTTAGATAAGTGAGAAGAGTCTGGGACGTGTGGAGCGTTGTCCAGGGTGTTTTAGATAAGTGAGAAGAGTCTGGGACGTGTGGAGCGTTGTCCAGGTGTTTTAGATAAGTGAGAAGAGTCTGGGAAGTGTGGAGCGTTGTCCAGGGTGTTTTAGAGAATGGAGAAGAGTCTGGGACGTCTGGAGCGTTGTCCAGTGTGTTTTAGAGAAGTGAGAAGAGTCTAGGATGTGTGGAGCGTTGTCCAGGGTGTTTTAGATAAGTGAGAAGAGTCTGGGACGTGTGGAGCGTTGTCCAGGGTGTTTTAGAGAATGGAGAAGAGTCTGGGACGTGTGGAGCGTTGTCCAGTGTGTTTTAGAGAAGTGAGAAGAGTCTAGGATGTGTGGAGCGTTGTCCAGGGTGTTTTAGAGAAGGGAGAAGAGTCTGGGACGTGTGGAGCATTGTCCAGGGTGTTTTAGAGAAGGGAGAAGAGTCTGGGACGTGTGGAGCGTTGTCCAGTGTGTTTTAGAGAAGGGATAAGAGTCTGGGACGTGTGGTGCGTTGTCCAGGGTGTTTTAGAGAAGGGATAAGAGTCTGGGACGTGTGGAGCGTTGTCCAGGGTGTTTTAGAGAAGGGATAAGAGTCTAGGATGTGTGGAGCGTTGTCCAGGGTGTTTCAGAGAAGAGTCTGGGACGTGTGGTGCGTTGTCCAGGGTGTTTTAGAGAAGGGAGAAGAGTCTAGGATGTGTGGAGCGTTGACCAGGGTGTTTTAGAGAAGTGAGAAGAGTAGAGAGAACGTAGATCAAGGCAAGAAATAAATAAGAAGCTCGTTCCACACACAGGTTTCTCTTAGTGGGTCTCTCTAATCTTATTACAATACAAATAAGGGTTTTCCAGATGTATACAAGCTTGTTTCACAAACGTGCTGAATTTGAAGTTTTTCCAGAAAACTTAGTTCAGTTTTTAGAAGGCGTTTTTAGAATTGGCCTCAGTCCAAAATGTGTTAAGTTAAATTCATATTTTTTTGTTTCATTTCATGGCCTTCCTGCCCTCAAAGAATGACGTGATGAGATCTGCTATTTTCGGTAATTCGAAAGAGTATTTGAAGTGATCAAACTAGCAATAGAAGTTTAGAAGCATCTTCCACAAACACGAATGGTCTCAGTTAACAGTTCTACTGCGTTAACCGCTATTTAAGCCGTTCGGCCTAAAATATCATCTTTGCATTTTCAGTCTTGAGATTTTATTTAGCTTTCATACACTGTCTTAGAATAATTACTAAGAATCACCCTAAAACTAAGTTAATGTTGTGTGAACTCAGCCATCCACTGTCTTATAGGCAATTCACACTATGGTCCCGGGTGCGCACTCGGGACCACTTGGCAGATGTTGTGGTAGTGTGAATGATGCGTACTGTTCCCGGGAGCGGATTGCCCAACCGTCCCCGGGACCGCATGGGGGGGCGGGTCTCTGGACCGTTGAGGCAATGCAATTCAGTGTGTCTGGATTTATTTGAGACAATGTCGCACAGTTGAGGGTCAGTGTCCGTGCGCGCCAGCCATCAAGCACACCGTCATCAGGAGGATTAAATTGTGTTATGCAAGTGTACCCGGGTGCGCTGTTGAATCTCGGGTAATGTGAATCATGGCCATCGGGGTTCCAATGAAACGGATTCAGTCCGTCTCAGTGTGAATTGCCTATTGGACCAGTGGTTTTCAACCCTTTTCACATCAAGGTCCATTATTTATTTAATTATTCAGAATTTGAGCTACGGACCACCATTTGAGGACATTTAGCCTCTCAGACCCGAAACTAAACAATATTTTGTTATCGTTGGATAAGATGTTATCCACAATTCCAACTCACAGGTCCTGCACTGCACCTGGTGAGAGCAGGAGTGGACCTGGCGAGACGTAGGAGGGGCCCGGACAGGAGACATCCCACAGATTCTAGTCCTTCCACAGGCCAGACCTCCCAGTCCTGGCAGAGTGAGTAGTTCGGGAGCAGCGGAATGTGTGACCCTGTCTTTCCCTAATGGGACTGATCGAGGGTAGCTACTGGGACGTAAGTTGGGACTTGATCACCCCGGCTGGGTCACCTGAGTGATGTTGGGAGACCAGAAACCCTGATGACCTTGGGACACATCAATGAGCATACGTCCCAGGTGTATCCATGCCATGTTTTTTAGTTCATGCAGTATTGATGTTGGTACCATTAGGAGAGATAACAGGCAAATGTTGATCAAAATACTTATTCTACATTCTCTAATTGTTTAGACTTTCTGTACAATTGTGTAAATTAACTGATGCAGATGTTTGACAATTTAACTCTTGAGAGCATCAAGTGAAACCAAATGGATCCGTACGGGTCCATTTGGTTTCATTTTATGGTCTTAAGAGTTAAATATCTAGTCCATTTTGTTAGCAACTATCCATCATTTAGCATGGAGACCACCTGGAACCCACCCAAGGACCACTGGTGGTCCCCGGACCACTGGTTGAAAACCACTGTCTTAGAGTAATTACTGTTTCTGTCTCACTCTAGTTATAATCTCACTAATAACTGTTAGGGTCTCTATCATGCAAAGACTCAACTTATGTAACTAAGAAAGCATTTTATGTAGACAATAGACATAGCACTATATTTATATGCATAGTTTCATTATATAGATATTTCACTGTTAGGTTCTTAGCTTGCTTATGGTGCTTATGGTTCATGTATGTGATGTATTACCATGTGTTGTTGTTGTTGTTGCTTACTGTGAATCGTTCTGGATTAAGAGCGTCTGATGAATGACTAAATTGTCTCTCTGGCTCCCTCCCCAGGTGGACCCCAGCTTTGCCTACGCCTACACTCTGCTCTGACACAAGTTTGTTTTGACGGAGGAGTTGGACAAAGCCTTATCCTGCTGCAGGAACGCTATTAGTCAACAGTAGACACTACAATGCCTGGTAATTATTATAATTATTATTGGAGTCCACATTAGACACTGTCCCCTAGGGTAGGTAGTGGTACCCTCACATGTTCTCCCGTGTCCCCTAGGGTAGGTACCCTCACATGTTCTCCCCGTGTTCTCCCTGTGTCCCCTAGGGTAGGTACCCTCACATGTTCTCCCTGTGTCCCCTAGGGTAGGTACCCTCACATGTTCTCCCTGTGTCCCCTAGGGTAGGTACCCTCACATGTTCTCCCCGTGTCCCCTAGGGTAGGTACCCTCACATGTTCTCCCTGTGTCCCCTAGGGTAGGTACCCTCACATGTTCTCCCCGTGTCCCCTAGGGTAGGTACTCTCACATGTTCTCCCCGTGTCCCCTAGGGTAGGTACCCTCACATGTTCTCCCTGTGTCCCCTAGGGTAGGTACCCTCACATGTTCTCCCTGTGTCCCCTATAGGGTAGGTACCCTCACATGTTCTCCCCGTGTCCCTAGGGTAGGTACCCTCACATGTTCTCCCCGTGTCTCCTAGGGTAGGTACTCTCACATGTTCTCCCTGTGTCCCCTAGGGTAGGTACCCTCACATGTTCTCCCCGTGTCCCCTAGGGTAGGTACCCTCACATGTTCTCCCTGTGTCCCCTAGGGTAGGTACCCTCACATGTTCTCCCCGTGTCCCCTAGGGTAGGTACCCTCACATGTACTCCCTGTGTCCCCTAGGGTAGGTACCCTCACATGTTCTCCCCGTGTCCCCTAGGGTAGGTACCCTCACATGTACTCCCTGTGTCCCCTAGGGTAGGTACCCTCACATGTACTCCCTGTGTCCCCTAGGGTAGGTACCCTCACATGTTCTCCCCGTGTCCCCTAGGGTAGGTACCCTCACACGTTCTCCCCGTGTCCCCTAGGGTAGGTAGTAGGTACCCTCACATGTTCTCCCCGTGTCCCCTAGGGTAGGTACCCTCACATGTTCTCCCTGTGTCCCCTAGGGTAGGTACCCTCACATGTTCTCCCTGTGTCCCCTAGGGTAGGTACCCTCACATGTTCTCCCCGTGTCCCCTAGGGTAGGTACCCTCACATGTACTCCCTGTGTCCCCTAGGGTAGGTACCCTCACATGTTCTCCCCGTGTCCCCTAGGGTAGGTACCCTCACATGTACTCCCTGTGTCCCCTAGGGTAGGTACCCTCACATGTACTCCCTGTGTCCCCTAGGGTAGGTACCCTCACATGTTCTCCCCGTGTCCCCTAGGGTAGGTACCCTCACACGTTCTCCCCGTGTCCCCTAGGGTAGGTAGTAGGTACCCTCACATGTTCTCCCCGTGTCCCCTAGGGTAGGTACCCTCACATGTTCTCCCTGTGTCCCCTAGGGTAGGTACCCTCACATGTACTCCCCGTAGAAATTGGGTTACAAAAATAAAAAATAAAGGAATCATAGTTACACAATGCCTGGTAAATATGTCCACAAATGCCATAGCCTACTGAATACACTAGTTGTGTGTGTGTGTGTGTGTGTGTGTGTGTGTGTGTGTGTGTGTGTGTGTGTGTGTGTGTGTGTCTCTCTCTCTCTCTCTCTCTCTCTCTCTCTCTCTCTCTCTCTCTCTCTCTCTCTCTCTCTCTCTCTCTCTCTCTCTCTCTCTCTCTCTCTCTCTCTCTCTCTGTGCGTCCGTGCGTGTATGGGTGTGCGTGAGCTATAGGTATGGATTAGGGATGATCTAAGCAGGAGAAGTTCAACTTCGCAGAAATTCACTTCAAGAAAGCTCTGAGTATCAACCCTCAGTCGTCAGTGCTTCTGTCATATTGGCGTGGTATGTATGATAATTATAATGACTAGTCCTTATACCTGTTTGAATATATCAACACGCACACATGCACGCACATGCACACATACGCACATGCACACATACGCACACGTGCGAGTCCGTGACCTGTCGTTGCAAGACACACAAGCAATGTGTGTGTCTGGGGGGTTTTTTTAGGTCGGAGGAGTTGAAACAAATTGTTCCCAAAGAGTCTCTAGTTTACTTCCTCATCGGCAAGGTAACATGACCTTTGAACTCTAACCCATTCAGGACGGGAACTAGTGCTGCACCATTCTTGCCTCTTTTGTTGTTGTTTTAATAATCTGTATATGTTATATGTTATGCGTTATGTTATGTTTCTCCAGATAAGGTAAATGCTGAATATTGGCTGATCACTGATCAGTGGCCGATTATCGGAGCATCTCTAATTTGAAGTGATCAAACTAGCAATAGAATACAAGTTTAGAAGCAGCTTTAACTGAATGGTCTCAGTTAAATGTAATAAAAGCAACCTTAATGATCTCTTCAGCTGGTCGGACTAAAACATCATTACATCTTTAGATTTAGTTATGCTTTATTCCATACACCTGGCCCTGATGACCTTTGAACTCTGACCTTTACAGGTGTATAAGAAGCTTTGCCACACCCACCTGTCCCTGACGACCTTTGACATGGTAACGAATTCTAAATCAATAAAATGTCTGAAACCCTGACTTCACTTCCTGCTGTCTTCTTCTGTGGTGTTAAATAAATGGTAAATGGTGCATTTCTATAGTGCCTTTCTCCAAGGCGCTTAAATATCCTGACCGTTGTTCTAATTCTCTATGTTGTGATTAGGGATGTCGCTAACAGATCATTTTCCATTCGGTTACCCCATAGCTTAATTAACGGTTGCTGATTTTATTTATTTTCTTTTAACCCAAAATGTATGTAATCTATCTAGTGTTCTCTTGGACATAGAAAACTCTCTTGCAGTGAGTGTTTAGAATGATGACATCTCTCCATAACTAAATAACACCATCAGTAACATACATTTATTATTTTTAGGTTTAAGTTAACCGTGAAGCCCATAAGTATATTCAGATTTGTTTTAACGTCTATCCGGTTAGCCATTGACATCCCTAAGTGTGTATCGTCTATTTTCAGCATAGAGTGAAGAAAGAGCAGACCACGTACCAAACAATGCATTGCACTGTGAGCTTGTAGATCTGTTGTTTTGGCTGAATGTTTATCAGAGCTTGTAGCTCGGTTATTTTGGCCGAATGTTCACACTGAGGAGATGTTCTACACACTTCAGCCAGCCAGAGAAGAAGGCCTCGTCTGTGATCAACAGGTACAGCATTTATGATTGATTGATTGAAATGTTTATTTCACAGTATGTAGAATGGGTACATTTCAAACAAAAGTATACAGGTCAATACAAAATCTACTGCTACGACGATAAAACCAGAAAAAACACTTGTTTACAACAGTGTTGATTTCGTTGACTAAAACTAAGGGCCGATTCATACTCCTATTTTACCGCTGTTTCGGCGCTGTAGTGCCGAAATGATTTCGACTCATCAGAAATTTTCAGTAGCACCGAAGAGCCGACTTTAGGACGGTCCCCGCCCCCCCCCCCCCGAACCTCAAATGACGTCACATTGTAGGCTCTACAGAGCCAAATGACGTCACATTGTAGGCTCTACAGAGCCCAATGACGTCACATTGTAGGCTCTACATCTACAGAGCCAAATGACGTCACATTGTAGGCTCTACAGAGCCAAATGACGTCACATTGTAGGCTCTACAGAGCCCAATGACGTCACATTTTAGGCTCTACATCTACAGAGCCAAATGACGTCACATTGTAGGCTCTACAGAGCCCAATGACGTCACATTGTAGGCTCTACATCTACAGAGCCAAATGACGTCACATTGTATGCTCTAAAGAGCCAAATGACGTCACATTGTAGGCTCTACAGAGCCAAATGACGTCACATTGTAGGCTCTAGAGCCGAACCGACTTTTATTCGGCTCTAAAATAGGAGTATGAATCGGCCCTAAGACGAAAAATGTTCATCGACTACCTTTTTTCACTGACGAAAACTAAATGAAAACTAAGCTATGATTACTAAAACTGATGACTAAATATACTAACAATTTTGTCAACGGATAAAAACTAAACTTTAAAATGCTATAGGAAGAGATCCAGTATAAGTCATTTTACACTTGATTGCATGCTGAAAATAGCTGAGATCTACAAACTCGTGTGTCGCAGCGCAACACGTGAGCTTGTAGATCAGCTATTTTCAGCAAGTGTAAAATCAGTCATTACGACGGCATCACGGCTCACCAAAGTACATTTTAGTCTACTAAATCAACTGGATTTAGTCGACTAAAATCTTATGATATTTAGTCAACTAAAACTAGACTAACACTAAAACATTCCAGGTGACTAAAATGTGCCTGAAACTAAATTAAACTATTGAGAGAGTAAGAGACTTTGACTAAAACTAAAATCAAAATTTGCTGTTAAAAACAACACTGGTTAACATCAGTGGTCCATTGCAGCTGTCCGTAGGTGCTCTTTTTGAGAGCGGGTTTGAAGGAGTCTAGGGATTCACACCTAACTTTATATGCCATAGGAGTGAAATGCATCACAGTTTTACAAGTAAAAAAAATGGGTGAAGTTTGTTTTTGTGCATAGTTCCAACATTGTCTGTCCACCTATCATTAATTAATTAATTTAAATTAAAACATTTATGAATATTCATATATTTTTAATGCTTATGAATATGATCACTGGATAAAGCCTGATAAATGGATTAATGCCTGATAAATGCCTACATTGTAATATAAAGTAATATAAACTTCTAGTTGTAGTTATATATAATTTAATATTATACTAGTTTAATTCACAAACATTCATTTAAAGTTTGTAAATGCTGTCATTAAAATGCTTACTATAAAAAAATACTAAAATAGCTCAAATACTAACATTCATGGTCATAAGATCATAAAACATAATGCATAGTGATTCCATGATTCATAATAAATTGATTTCACGTGAGGTTGAAAATGTAAAAACTAAAAACATGATGTGATAACATTCTGAGGCAGAACAAACGTTCCCTGTCTGTCAGTAACACACAGCTGGACCATTGATTGATTGATTGATTGAACACAGCTGGTGCAAACATTTCGTCTCACTCAGGAGTCTGTACACTACTATAATATATTACTACATAGCCTACATAGTTACTGTACTATACTATAACTCTACACTTGCAGCTTATATTGTTAGTGTTTAGTTATTTATAATAATAATAATAGTTATTATATATCGCGGTGCTAACTGCTAAAGACGTGTGGAGCCATGATGGAAGGACAGACGCTCACAACAAGAAGTAAATGTAAAGAACGTATTTTCCACAACGAGAGGCCAAACAGGTAATAATAATAATAACAACAATAGCGGTCAATGTAACGAGGTATTTTATTGTAGAGTTCTCTGTGTTGTGTTTACTTTGAGGGACGAGTTCAGCTTCTACATGTTTTCTATTTACATATGTGTGTTTGGTCAGTCTAATATTGGACCGTTCAGCTGCGCATTATACATGTTTTCTATTTACATATGTGTGTTTGGTCAGTCTAATATTGGACCGTTCAGCTGCGCATTATTTCTACATGTTTTTCTACTGTATGCATGTCAGTAATATTGGGCGCGTTCTGAAATGAGCAACAATACATTACAAACTAATAGGCGAGTTAATGCTTTAGCTCCGAGAGGAGGGTCCGTGTCAGGATATCCCTGAGCAGGTAGAAATGGAGTCGAGCCATACTTAAAACATCAGGTTTTCACCCCAAGGTCTCTACAGAATGACCTGGCTTATTAATATTTATGCTGACAATCTCCCAGAACAGAGCCATGCCACCAAACATGAATGTTGAATATTGTAATTAAATTACTGTATGCAAATTTAAATAAATTGTATTAAATGTTTTA
>NC_139699.1:64123959-64148102 GCF_964188405.1 Protomyctophum parallelum | reverse complement strand
CTAGCGGGGGTTCTTATGTTGCGTTATATTTTTCGAAAGAAGCAACTGTACCTATAGTCTCGTACCAGGCCCTGCAAGCTTCGGGCCCTGGCGCTTAAGCTCCACCTAGTTCCATTGTTAGTCCGGCTCTGCGTGCCATCCAGCAATCCTAGCAGTATCTATCTATCTATCTATCTATCTATCTATCTATCTATCTATCTATCTATCTATCTATCTATCTATCTATCTATCTATCTATCTATCTATCTATCTATCTATCTATCTATCTATCTATCTATCTATCTATCACAGTTACACACGTCCACCACCAGAGGGCGAAAGGCATTAAGGCAACAGTGCCTGGATTATTTTGTTGCGCATGCGTGGAAATCCTTTGACCCTGAAGTGCTTGTTTGCATCACGTGATGCCATCACGTCACGTGACTACGTCTAGTTTTCCATTACGGCGATGGCCGCTGCTGAACAAGTCAAACATGTTGTCGTGTCTCTCGGGAATTGTTGATGTTTGTGCCTTTATTACACATTCTATATTACAGTAGGAACAGAAAGCTTGGTGGAAATGTCTCCTAAAGGAGGCGAAAAGCGTCAAATGGAGTCTGTACGGCTGAAGATAAATGAACAGCTAGCGGCGGTGGGAGAGGATATATTGTTTGTTGTGGACAAACAGCAGCGTGGCGCTGTTTGTAGTGTGGAGCTTAGCGTCAGAGTGTTTGTGTTGGAGCGCCTCAGCAAGGTGGGTGAGTTCATGGTCAACCTCTTCCAGAGAGAGATGGAGACACTACAAACTTTGCTGGAGACACAAAACAAACTGCTGGACATTGATTTTGATATGGACATCGAGCTACACACTGCAGGTTAGTAGATTCTGAACAACACCAGCTTAGCTTAAGTAGCATTAAGCTATTTATTATGTTCCACAAATGTCTACTTGAATAATGAAACTGAAAAGGTCAAATGAATAGCTACAAAATAAATAAGAAATAAATTAGTATGCTATAGTAAGGTATGAAATAAGGTCAAAAACTGTATGCCTTCCCAGCTTCACCAAACATTTTCCATTGTTCTCAAAAGGCATGTCAAGAGACCGTAAACAGGCTAGCCCACTTCCTCCCCCACTGAGCCTTTCAAAATAAAATACAAGTTACAATTCACTGTTCCAGAATCACTGCAGAGGAGGTTTTACTTTGAAGGGGATACATTATAAAGGAAGTGCAAAGAGGCTCACTAAATTGACATGACGTAGGCCTGCTTAAGTTTCTAATTAAAGGTTGGGGCTTCTATTAATCCAAATTATAACTTTATCTTATCCAAAACAATATTTGATATATCGGTTTATGAAAATGAAAACGAAAGTGAAAGAGGTGAACAAATAAATAAAACAAAACTGGCTCCAACACTTGTCATGACGCAACTGAAGCCAGTTTTACACAATCGCTACATTTACATGGAAAACGTGTACATAAACATTCAGATTTCATATATAAAGTCCTCACCACATGTGCCATGGGTATTTGCTGGGACAGCGATTAGCATTGCTGCATCCCGCGTTGTTTAATAAAAAGCATTTGTATCCGAGCACTCCGACTACTTTTCTCAAACGGGGTTCGTTTGGGAAATTCACAGTTGCACACCGAGAGCGCTCTCGCCTATTTGTCTGTATTGGCAGTGCGGTCAGCGTGCCTATATCGAACACACCCAGTGCCACAAAAAAACAGCTCGGATAAAAATGCCTTCTATTACACAACGCGGGATGCAGCAATGCTAACCCCTTTTGGACGACTGGGTCAAATTTGGCACATACCAGTTAATGGCCAAATATAGGCAATGTAGAAAAAGGAGGCCGTCAATGTCTAGTGGGTCAGTTTTGGCACATGCCAAGGTAGGACTGGAAGTACTTTTCAAGTGGTTTGGAGAATAAATTACATTCATTTGAAAAAGCAGGAAGTGGAGATGACAGCACATGGCTCTAGGCTGGCAGTGTAAGACTTACTGCCCAAATCTGAGATTAGTTGTGCTAAAATAAAAATACACACCAGCTAACTCACGGTGAGTACCATCGGTGAGACCGATGTCGGGCTCTACTCACAACACCTTGCTCTGCGAGGCGTTGTGAAGAGACTCGAGACATCTTTAAACGATGGTTATGCTGACAAAACGAATAGGAGAATAAATGTCATCTTTCAGTTGACAAAAGCACTTTGAGTTGCTCTGCTGATGCTACCTTCTCTCCCCTCCTCCTGTCTGTGTGTAAAGAGGTTTCATCT
The DNA here is from genome assembly GCF_964188405.1 of Protomyctophum parallelum. Lineage (NCBI taxonomy): Eukaryota > Metazoa > Chordata > Actinopteri > Myctophiformes > Myctophidae > Protomyctophum > Protomyctophum parallelum. The sequence continues at coordinate 64,145,838 of NC_139699.1, read as the reverse complement.
GAATATGAGAGGAGATCCAGTCTGTTCCAGGAGGAACCACAACCTCCACAACATCAGGAGAGGAGATCCAGTCTGGTCCAGGAGGAACCACAACCTCCACAACATCAGGAGAGGAGATCCAGTCTGGTCCAGGAGGAACCACAACATCAGGAGAGGAGATCCAGTCTGGTCCAGGAGGAACCACAACATCAGGAGAGGAGATCCAGTCTGGTCCTGGAGGAACCACACCCTCCACAGATTAAAGATGAACAGGAAGAGGAGACTGGTGAGTCAACTTTAGCCTCGGAAACCCAGACGTTTTTATTCCAATGGAGAAAAAAAAAGTCTGGGGCAGAGTCCACTTCAATTCGGCATAGAGTAGCGCAAACGTCGATCACTCTCTGCTGATTTCTGATCGTCTGCACCTTTGTTAAGTTGACGCACACACACACGCACACCCGTACACACACAAACACACACACACACGCACACACTCCTCTCTCTCTCTGTCGCTCTAATTAATTAGTCTCATGTCCAGCAGCTGCGCACAGTTTCTCCCGGCGGATCCTGCCGGGAGCTGCCTATGCCATAGTTAGCATAGGTGAGTTCCAGGCTAAGTCAACTTTGACATTACTACGTAGGAAGATGTGGTGCAATACTCTCTCAGGTAAAACAAATTCATATTTTATTAGTATTATTCAAGACTAACAAGACTAACTAACAAGACTAAAGGGTCATTCAGCAACTGTAACGATAAAAATATAGTTTGGTAACTCATGGTCCCCCAAAAGACAGACAGACACACAGCATGTTGTTTCTGCTTGTGCCGCTACATAAGTATAGCACAATAAGTTTGAACCCATAATCATGTTTAGCTATGAAAATATTTGGCATAAATGGTCAGAGTCACAGGCACGGCGCGTGCAGTGCCTTTTAAATCCATTCTCTGCAGCTGTAAGAAATTGATAATTATCAAACTGAAAGAGCGCGTTTCATAAGGGCGTATTACATTATCTTTTTTATTGAAGTATTTATTAACTGTTTACAGAATTACAGTAGATTTCAAGCACAACTCAATACAAAAACTGTTAACTGTGAGTGGACGACCCAATAAAAGCATTACACTTGTTTACAAGAGGGTCCACCTTGTTCAATTCATCAAAACATTTGGAGACGTACAAATATACACTTCTATTTTTCCAAAGAACAGAACAGGAATTCATCATAAAGGAAGTAAAAAGGGAAATATACAGTGATGGGGAAAAGGGGTGGTTGGGTGGGGAAGGGTAGATTACAATAATGATGATAAAAAAAAATACTTCGGCCACATCGGTGAAATAATGTCGGGCATATTACATTCTAAAAAGATGTGTAGGTTACATTAATGATAAACGCATCGGTTCCAAGAATGACGGATACATCGGTGAGACCGATGTCGGGCTCTACTCAACACCGTGCTCTGCGAGGCGTTGAGAAGAGACTCGAGACACTAATTTTTTAAACGATGGTTATCCTGACAAAACGAATAGGAGAATAATCTTTGAGTTGACAAAAGCACTTTGAGTTGCTCTGCTGATGCTACCTTCTCTCACCTCCTCCTGTCTGTGTGTAAAGAGGTTTCATCTGAATATGAGGAGAGGAGATCCAGTCTGGTCCAGGAGGAACCACAACCTCCACAACATCAGGAGAGGAGATCCAGTCTGGTCCTGGAGGAACCACACCCTCCACAGATTAAAGAGGAACAGGAAGAGGAGACTGGTGAGTCAACTTTGACATTACTACGTAGGAAGATGTGGTGCAATACTCTCTCAGGCATTTACCATTTCCGCAAAATCTTTAACTTTAACGTGTGCCAGGACAAAAAATATTTTGGGTCGGGAGCTGTCGTACGCTTTGTCCTCACCTGTTTTTCTGTCGTACACAAGCGGAGCAGCATTGTCTGAACTGCTGACATGCTGTCACAGGCATCTAGGCATATGTATTCACTCCTAAAATGTTAATATAAAACTGTATGTATATGCATGTAAAAAAAATATTTCCAACTTTACAAGCAAATAAAATCACGCAATAATTTAAAACAATAAAACATGATTACAATGTATTAGTTTGTGCTTAATCCAATTTGGGCGGGAACCCCTTTTGGGGTTAGCATTATGTTATGCTTTAGCTATTGAAAAATAGCAGATCTACAACCTCTGTAGATCTGCTAACTGCTACTGAGCTTGTAGATCTGCTATTTTTGAAAAATCGACTGACAGAAACATAGCTTTTTCAGAAAACTGTGTAGCGCTGCCACACATGTTAAGAAAAGGATTTATTTTATTTATGGCATTTAAAAGTGTATGTCACATATATATATAATGGTCCTTAATTAACGCCATCCTTTAAGGGTAAGGCCCTAAGATGTTTTATTTTGTTATTGTTTAAGGGGTGTTTTGAAAGCCTATGTTATGATTTGAGGGGATTGTTTTGATTGACGGGTCCGAGGCTGTCTGACGCACGACAAAAGAGGCGTTGGTCGCCGGCCCGCGGGGGGAACCAAACGAGAGAGACAAACCGTTCAGGAAGTCCACGAGAGACCTGGATCAGTTTGATTAATTATTTATTAAATAATAGACTCTGCTCGAACGCTATAGGTGGAAAATAGCTAAGGCCACATTGCAGCACCCTATACTTCAACACAGAAAAGACTGGGTGAGACCGTTTATATTTATTTTACACCCCGCGAGGATCCACTGTTGTTGTTTGCATTTGGAATAATTACGATTTGGATTATATCGCTTCTGGGGATCCCTTTTCCTTTTGGATAACTTTTTGGAGTGACATTTCGGTTTTCCCTCTTTCTGGGACGTTGGAGCCGTTTGGATTTACGGAGCGATAAGGAACAATATAGGAGCGTGCGGGCGTGCACGAGACGCAGACTTTAATTACTCTTTTCTTACAGACCTATCTAATAAACTATTTAGCGGGCGTACGTGCGTGCGTGCGTGCGTGCGTGAGTGCGTGCGTGCGTGAATCGCGGACATTCGGTTCAAACGGATTCATAACTTTCAGCTCATTCATTTGATTCTGTGGGTGTTTATACCTGTCTGTATTATTATTATTATTTCATTTGGTTGGATAAAGAGCCACATTACTTCATCACCACTTCGCTGTGTTCTCATGAGTTTGTTTGCTGTTTGTCTATTGTCTAGTAAGCTAATCCTGTCATTCTACTTAAATCAGTTGTGTCTAAAGGAGATCAGTCAATATCCCGTAATATAAAAAAGAGTAACAGTTACATTTAATTATCAAACCGTTACATATGGTGGCCCATACGGGGACTGATTTAAATTGATTTTGATAAACTTGTTTGGTTTAGCTTTACATTATGGCAACACCAGGAGGAGGAGAACATAGTGGCAATGTGTTTACTCCTGTCCATGATTCTCCCTTTACTCCAGTGGTTGATCTCCCTGTATTTAATGGTGAACCAGATTTCACTTCGGGATCTTTCACCACAAGGAGAAGTCCCCCTCTTGAAACCTCATTAAGTGATTTGTATGGGGGGGATGAGAGTCAAAGAGAGCAGGATGAGGCCCAGGTTGAACCTGATAATGAAAATAATGATAATGAAAATGATGATGATGACGATGATGATAATGATGATGATGATGATGATGAGGGGAGGGATGAGAAAGATGTGACTCATTACAATGAGCTTAAAGGGGAGGTGAATTCTCTAAAGGCTGATCATGATGAATTTAAAGGTGAGGTGACTTCTCTAAAGAGTGTTAATGGGGAACTTAAAGGTGAGGTGAAGTCTCTGAAAAAAAAAATTGGTTAAGCTCGAAAATGATTTTAGAGCTTCTATAGCCAGTTCAGTGAACAGGGAGGCCCACCTAAGGCAGTCCTTTGAATCTACACTCAACAAACTAGGAGAAGATATCAGGGCAGACATGCAGAAACTGGAAATGGATACTATAAACTGTTTGTTACGCAGGGACGACGAGTGGAAGAAAGAGCTTGCTAGGGCAAGACCTACTAGTACACCTGTGGCAAGTAGACCTCCAGCAGTTTCCACCGATGTCAGCTCCATAGCGCCCCCTATATCATATAGTCAGTCTGGTGTGCATTCACTCTCCTCTCCGTCTTATTCCAAACCTCCTGTGCGGCTGGAATTTCCTACGTTTGGTGCCACGACTGAAACTTCTGATGTCCTTGCCTTCATTGATCAGTGTGAGACCTTCCTTGCCTTAAGACCCCTCTCCAACCGTGAACTTTTGGGAGCCCTGTCTTCCGTCTTCAAGGGGCCGGCACTCAGCTGGTGGCAGGCTGCAAAAAGCCATGTCCACGATTGGGTCTCATTTAGAAATGCCTTCATGTCCGCTTTCCTCTCCTCTGACTACATGACAGAAGTGGAGGAGAGACTGAGGTCCATGGTGCAGAAACCAGAGCAATGTCTCAGGGATTTCGCATACGATTATCGTGCACTGTGCCTCAAGTGGAAGCGAGACATGCCAGAGGAAGATATAGTGAGACGCATCTTGAGTAACATCAACCCTAAAGTGGCTGGCTGCCTGCGGGGCACTGTGACGACAGTGACCGAGCTAGTAAAGGTGGGGTCCATGGTGGAGAAGGACTTCTCAGGAACCCAGGACTACTGGCAGAGGGTGAAGGCGAGTACTGACAAACAGGGCAAGAAGGAGAAGAAACAGTCGGCGAAGACCATTGCAGAGCTTTCTCTAGTGCAAAACAAGAGCTACAAAAACAACGAAAACAAGCTCCTGTTGGTCCCGGTTACCATCAAGGGAATCCCAGTTGAGGCAGTGGTGGACACTGGGAGTTCTTTCACCCTGATTAGGGAAAGTCTGTGGAAGCAAGTCATGCTACCAGACGAAACCTTACCGTTTACCAGGCAGGGTTTTGTCCTAGCTGATGGCTCAGCTCATCGAGCCCTGGGCAAGAAAGATCTCAGGTTCGACTGGCATGGTGTGAAAAGAACCATCGACACCCATGTGATGCAAGATCGCCATCTTGTGTTCCCACTGATCCTTGGGCTAGACTTCCTTGCAGAGACTGGTGCCATTCTTGATCTGGCTAAGAATAGTTATGGGTTGAAGACTGGAAAAGGTTACACCTATTACCCTTTCTTAAGCCAGAAGGCCAATTCCAGCTTGTGGGACAAGTCTCCCACCATCGTCTACCAACCAGGCATCCTCCTCTACTACGCCTTGCCTCCAGGGGAGATGAGAGATTGCTGGGCATCTACGGTCAACCCAGAGTTACGGGTTCCTTATGACACGGACTGTCAGGAGGAGCTACAACGGCTCATGGGTGACTGGCCTGCTGTCACCTCCAGTAAACTGGGGAAGACATCGGTGGTGAAACACACCATCTTCGTGCAGGATGAAGTGCCTGTACGATCCAAGGCGTATCGTGTGTCTCCTCAGAAGAAGAAGGACATTGAGGAACATGTGGAGAAGATGCTGGTAGATGGGATCATTGAGCCATCACAGTCAGCTTGGTCATCACCTGTAGTTCTGGTGAACAAACCAGACGGGTCCTACAGATTCTGTGTGGACTACCGAAGGGTGAATGCCAAGACACTGCCAGACGCTTATCCGATGCCCATCATACATGATATCCTTGAGTCTTTGGAAGGGGCCTCATGGTTCAGTTCTTTGGACTTGCAGTCTGGTTACTGGCAGGTGGCGATGGCAGATGAGAGCAAGGCGAAGACTGCTTTCATAACCTCTCTTGGACTTTTCCAGTTTAAGGCTATGCCATTCGGTCTGCGGAATGCTGCAGCCTCCTTTCAGAGACTGATGGAGACGGTCTTGGCGGAATTGAGGGGAAAGCTATGCTTCGTGTATATCGATGACATCATAGTCTACTCTCACTCCAAAGAACAACATCTTCGAGACTTGGAATCCGTCTTCCAGAAGTTACATGCCGCCAATCTCAGCCTCAACATGAAGAAGTGCCACTTTTTCAAGCGAGAGCTGAAGTTTTTGGGACACATCGTCTCCAACAGAGGCGTGGAGGTTGATCCATCCAAGACCCAAGCTGTGTCTGACTATCCTGTCCCTCAGGATCTAAAGGCTGTGCAGCGTTTCCTGGGGCTTGCGGGATGGTATCACAAGTTCATTCCCCGTTTTGCGGACATGGCAGCCCCTCTCAACAATCTGAAGAGGAAGGGAGTGGAATGGAACTGGACCAGCGAGTGTCAAGACAGCATGGAAGCTCTGAAGCAGGCGTTGCAGAGCTCGCCAGTGTTGGCGCAACCCAATACCTCACTACCTTTTCAGGTACACACGGACGCCAGTGAAGTGGGTCTCGGAGCCATCCTCTCCCAGACCACCGATGATGGTGAGCATGTAATTGCTTACGCGTCGAGGGGACTCCGAGGCCCTGAGCGGAATTATTCCACTTCGGAGAAGGAGTGCCTGGCCGTGGTCTGGGCTGTGGAAAAGTGGAGGCACTATCTGGAGGGACCAGAGTTCACAGTCTTCACGGACCACGCCGCACTGTCCTGGGCTTTCAACTGCCCGAAGACCACCTCTCGACTGACGCGTTGGATACTCCGACTGCAACAGTTCAGCTTCAAGGTTCATTATCGGAAGGGTTGTCTTAACGTCGCCCCGGATGCACTGTCCCGTGCTTACGAACCACTCTCCATTCACTCCTCACCCTGTCTTGTCATGTCCTCGAAAAGCCCCTCGGATTTGCCGACCACATTGGCAGAATTGGCGGCGGCCCAAGGAACAGACCAGGGTGTGATGGACCTGAGGAGAGACAGCGGTCGGACAACATCTCCACCCGATCGCATCGGCTTCTGTGACCACCAAGGGCTATTGTACCGAAGAGTACCGGTGAAGAACCAGGGAGAAAAGTGGCAGTTGGTCGTCCCGCAGACTCTGGTGGCAGAATTCCTGCGGTACTTCCACGACAATCCGTTGGGTGGTCATCTGGGTCGCCTGAAGACCCTCTTACGAGTGCTGGAGGTAGCCTGGTGGCCAACGGTCCGGAAGGACGTATGGGATCACACAAAGACTTGTGTGACCTGCCAGCAATACAAGGCAAGCAACACCAAGCCGGCAGGGCTACTACAGAGCACTCAAGTCACCGCTCCCGGAGTAATGTTAGGCATCGACCTGATGGGTCCATTCCCCAGGAGCAAAGCCGGAAACGTTTACCTCTTGGTGGTGGTGGACTATTATTCCAAATGGGTGGAGATGTTCCCCTTGCGAGACAGCAAAACACCTCGTCTCATCAAAATCCTCAGGGAGGAAATCTTCACCCGCTGGGGGGTGCCCTCGTACCTCGTTTCGGACAGAGGACCTCAATTCACTGCCAACTTGCTGATGGACCTCTGCAAGGCTTGGGGTGTTGTCCAGAAACTCACCACCAGTTACCACCCACAAACCAACCTTACAGAACGCATCAACCGGACATTGAAAACCATGATCGCATCATTCGTCGGCCAGCACCATAACACCTGGGACCAGTGGCTACCAGAGTTCCGCTTCGCCCTCAACACAGCTCACCAGGAAACCACTGGGAAAGTCCCTGCTGAGTTGGCTTTGGGTCGGAAGCTCCAAGGCCCACTGGAGAGGCTGATCAATAAACCACCGTCTCCTGCAGACCAAGCCGCATATAACTTGGTGGAGAGACTACAGAAGATGGCGGAGGAGGTCAAAAGGAGAGTGGGTGTGCACCAGGCTAGACAAGCTAGGTATTATAATGCCCGCAGGAAAGAAGCGCACTTTCAAACGGGTGACCTAGTCTGGGTCAGGACTCATCCTCTCTCGAAGGCCAGCGACAAGTTCTCCGCCAAGCTAGCGCCCAAGTGGGAGGGGCCAGCTAAAGTACTGAGAAGATTAGGGCCGGTGAATTACCGAATTGGATGGAATAACCCACCTGATAAACAGGACACTGTAAATGTGGTTAATATAAAAAGGTTCTATGGTACCTCACCCTAGTAGCCGATGGCTGGAGGGGGGGTCTATGTAGCGCTGCCACACATGTTAAGAAAAGGATTTATTTTATTTATGGCATTTAAAAGTGTATGTCACATATATATATAATGGTCCTTAATTAACGCCATCCTTTAAGGGTAAGGCCCTAAGATGTTTTATTTTGTTATTGTTTAAGGGGTGTTTTGAAAGCCTATGTTATGATTTGAGGGGATTGTTTTGATTGACGGGTCCGAGGCTGTCTGACGCACGACAAAAGAGGCGTTGGTCGCCGGCCCGCGGGGGGAACCAAACGAGAGAGACAAACCGTTCAGGAAGTCCACGAGAGACCTGGATCAGTTTGATTAATTATTTATTAAATAATAGACTCTGCTCGAACGCTATAGGTGGAAAATAGCTAAGGCCACATTGCAGCACCCTATACTTCAACACAGAAAAGACTGGGTGAGACCGTTTATATTTATTTTACACCCCGCGAGGATCCACTGTTGTTGTTTGCATTTGGAATAATTACGATTTGGATTATATCGCTTTTCCTTTTGGATAACTTTTTGGAGTGACATTTCGGTTTTCCCTCTTTCTGGGACGTTGGAGCCGTTTGGATTTACGGAGCGATAAGGAACAATATAGGAGCGTGCGGGCGTGCACGAGACGCGGACTTTAATTACTCTTTTCTTACAGACCTATCTAATAAACTATTTAGCGGGCGTACGTGCGTGCGTGCGTGCGTGCGTGAATCGCGGACATTCGGTTCAAACGGATTCATAACTTTCAGCTCATTCATTTGATTCTGTGGGTGTTTATACCTGTCTGTATTATTATTATTATTTCATTTGGTTGGATAAAGAGCCACATTACTTCATCACCACTTCGCTGTGTTCTCATGAGTTTGTTTGCTGTTTGTCTATTGTCTAGTAAGCTAATCCTGTCATTCTACTTAAATCAGTTGTGTCTAAAGGAGATCAGTCAATATCCCGTAATATAAAAAAGAGTAACAGTTACATTTAATTATCAAACCGTTACAACTGTCAGGATGTAGAAGACATTTTTAGAATCTGATCTCAGGTCAAAATGGGTTAACCAAACAATGCTTTACTGGCCTTCTTATGCGAGCGCACTGGTGAGATGATTTGGGAGCGCATGAGCGTGACATCAGATGCCTATATAATCACTGATATTATAAAAAATGAATGCTGTCAAAGTTAACGCGTTATTAATGCATTAACGCAACACCTTATTAACGGCACTATATTATTTATCGCATTAACGCAACAAAGAAAATCACAGCGATTGGCAGGCGGGATGTTGAGGAATATTGGTTCCTGCAATGCACTCCCTTCCCAGACCCCTTGTTAGCCTGTTAGGATGTTTTAAGTGGAGTAACAGGCAGCCTTCCATTTACATTTCACAAAAGTTTTGCTCGTGTCATATGTTCCAGTCCAAAAATAAACCTTTGCAATTGATCCATCCAGACCTAAAGCAAAACCCCCGCTGTTAATGTTGCATCGCATTGTAAACAGCTGTGCCTCGTTATAGCCACACACGTTTCTAACTTGCGGTCACAGTCGCGATACTTTTCAGTTGTGTGGTACTTTCAAATTGATTTAACTTTAACAGAAAGTTATAATCCAGACAACTTAAGTATCCCCAGTCCCATGATCCCATCTCCCAGTCACGGAGCTGGGACTGACACACAGAGAGACTGCAGCACAGACCGGCAGCTAGCTGCTAGAAGCTAGAGGTGTTGCCAGTATAACTCTATGGCAGAAACAAGCAACCTAGGTCTATACAAAATAAGCCAAAAAGAAGCAACACTGGTCGTTTCTGGCCAGTGTTGCCACATCTGCGGTTTATAAGCGATTTTGGGATTATTTTTGTAGATTGAAAAAATATTGGGGTCCTTTGCTCTTGGCATGAAAATGTTTGAGAACCACTGCTCTAAAACAATATTAAACAAAGTTTGAGCCACAAACACATTGCTCTCTCTCTTCTCCTTTTGTATAAATTTAATAGGCCTATTCAAGCCATAAAATAATGCACATTGCACTTGTCTTTGCATACGTCATTTTGCCATTTTCATAATGTGGCCCACATGTTCAGCTATTTGAGTATCCCTGGTTTACTGTGTCAGAAAAGGACACCAAACTCACAGTTTGCAAGGTGTGTGATTTCACGACGCTGTGATCGGTATCGGCAGTTACTGCTTCCAGTGATCGGTGATCGGCCCCAAAAAACCTGATCGGAGCATCTCTACAATACACCGTTTTCTTTCAGTTCATCATTGAATTTAAAGCAAAAAAGGTTTTGCGATTAATTGCGATTAATTGCGATTAATCGCGCGATTAACTACACAAATCATGCGATTAATCGCGATTAAATTTTGTAATCGCCTGACAGCACTATAAAAAATATATATTTAGGCATAAATGGACTGCACGCCTTGACAATGACAAGCATACAGCTTGCCTATTTGCAATTGCAGGCTATAGGTGTAAAGCGCTTAATCATTCACCATTTAAATAAGTGCTTTGACAGTTCAGATAAAAGCGGGAGTCGGGATGTCGGGACCACGGCGTGCGTCGCCAGCAGATACCAGCACACATGCAAGCCTTCATCCATATGTTTATGATTCGTTCATCAATGATCAAATCACTCCATAAACGTTGATTATGACTGCTTTGACGACATTGTAGTAGCCTATCTCTCATGCAGGCATCACTCACCCACAACACTTATCACAGCAGTGCACAGTCTCACTGATCGCCTTCACCGTGCACTGCGCACAAATGGGTACAATTAATATAGGCCTAGCCTACAAACGTATTCCATTCATGACAATGTGTCATGTAGCCTTGAGGTGCGTGCATGCGTGCGTGCATGTGTGCGTGGATATGACAGCAAGGCAACACAATTAAGGAAGGATCAGCTGCTTGCGATCACTTTATAAATGCCGTGGCGACGTGAGTGTAGGCCTACTACAAAACCAACCATCTATTTTGGGGCAGATTTTACACTCACAACGCCTTGCTTTGCGAAGCGTTGTGAAGTGAATCGAGACACTTATTTTTTTGAAACGAGGGTTATCCTGACAAAACAAATAGGAGAATAAATGTCATCTTTGAGTTGCTCTGCTGATGCTACCTTCTCTCCCCTCCTCCTGTCTGTGTGTAAAGAGGTTTCATCTGAATATGAGGAGAGGAGATCCAGTCTGGTCCAGGAGGAACCACAACCTCCACAGATTAAAGAAGAACAGGAAGAGGAGACTGGTGAGTCAACTTTGACATTACTACGTAGGAAGATGTGGTGCAATACTCTCTCAGGTAAAACACAATGATGTTTTTATTAGTATTATTCTAACAAGACTAAAGGGCCATTCAAGCCCAGCTTATGTGCCTCCCACAGACAGACACGCACGCACACACACATATATTTGGCATAATTGCTAAGGTATGAAATCGTCTCCATTTCGATAACTTCCCTGGCTAGAAATAACGTCTGATGTCTGTCTGTGATTCACCCTAAAGCCTTTCCTTTTAAGCAGTGCAGCCAACGTGTTTGTGTATCTGTGTGTGCGCGCGCACGTCTTTACAGATCTTATATTTTGAACCAGGTGATGTATGTGTGTCCATCATAATATGTCTGTCTGTCAGTCTGTCTCTGTCAAACAAGTGCTTGATAAAATATATTTCACATTGTCAAAGCACAATATTACGTGCATGTGTAACCATTTATTGCACGAGACATGGTACGTGCACCACTGGACAAAAGGATTAAGTCATCTGTCCAGGAAGGATCTAATCATGCATCAACTAAAGGGTGTTATTTTAACACATGGAGTGTAGGGATGTCGGTAACGTATAGTTTCCCAGACGGTTAGCCGACAGGATTAACCGGGTCATAAACGGATAGTGGTTCTTTAAAAAAATAATAATAATAGGCTACCCCAAATGTAATATGCATGTATAGGCTACATAATTAAAGTTGGTAGACGAATGGTATACATTTATTTATGCTCCTTTTTTAAAAGACAAACAAAAAAGCAACATTTAACAATATAAATTAATTGTTGTAGGCTTAATCATCAATAAACAACGCATCGCATCTGCATGATGCATAATATATATAAATACAAACAAAAGATGCAAGACAAGTAAAACATTTTAGTGGCTCAAAAATGTAATTTCAAGCCCTGAAAACTGTTTTTGATTTAAAAATGGAAAATATGACTTTACTCCAACACTACCAAAGCTATAAAACGGGAAACACTGCGTGGGGAAAATGCAAAGTTCAAACATTAAATGTTTTCTCTCTCTTTGTGTCTTTTTTTTCTAGCCGTCCCGCACCTCCCTGTGTGTAAAGAGGAGGTTTTTACTGAACAACAGGAGAGGAGCTCCAGTCTGGTCCAGGAGGAACCACAACCACCACAGACTAAAGATGAACAAGAGGAGCTACTTCAAAGACCAATGGAGGATGAAGATGTTCATGATGATGAAAACGGAGAGACAGAGCCTGTAGCCGGCACCTCAACTCAACACATGAAAACACAAGCTGATGTAGAGGACTGTGGAACATCACAACCAACTAGTGACGACCAGCTCCTCTCTTCACACTGTTCTGAATCTGACACTGAAGACAGTGATGAGTGGCAGGAGCCCAGTGAAGGTCAGTCAACTTTAAACACACTGAAATCACACAAGACAAATGTGGAAGGGCAAAGATTGTCTTTGAGCAGCAAGCTGTCCAAGGACCTGAAATCATCAAAACAAACTCACTTCATGAGGAGCCACACAGGGAAGAAACGCTTTAGTTGTACAGAGTGTGGCAAATGTTTTAATCGTAAGGCAAATATGACGAGGCACACAAGGACTCATACAGGGGAAAAGCCCTTCACTTGTACAGTTTGTTGTAAAGGCTTCGCTCAGACTGTTCATCTAAAAACACACATGAGGACTCATACAGGGGAAAAGCCCTTTACTTGTAACGTCTGTGGTAAAGGCTGTACAAACAGTGTTAATCTAAAAAGACACATGAGGACTCATACAGGGGAAAAGCCCTTCACTTGTACAGTTTGTGGTAAAGGTTTTATTTCAAATGATCATCTGAAATCACACACGAGGACTCATACAGGGGAAAAGCCCTTCACTTGTACAGTTTGTAGTAAAGGCTTTGCTCGGAGTGGTGTTCTAAAATTACACATGAGGACTCATACAGGGGAAAAGTCCTTTACTTTTAATGTATGTGGTAAAGGCTTTGCTCACAGTGTTAATCTAAAATCACATATGAAGACTCATACAGGGGAAAAGCCCTTCACTTGTAACGTGTGTGGTAAAGGCTGTACACATAGTAGTGAACTAAAAACACACATGAGGACTCATACAGGGGAAAAGCCCTTTACGTGTAACGTCTGTGGCAAAGGCTTTGCTCGGAGTGATAAAATAAAATCACACTTGAGGACTCATACAGGGGAAAAGCCCTTTACTTGTAACGTGTGTGGTAAAGGCTTTGCTCGGAGTGATAAACTAAAATCACACATGAGGACTCATACAGGGGAAAAGCCCATAGATGAATGAGGACTCATACAGGAGGGGGGGGGGGGACCCTTTAGTTCCTGTTAGTGGCAAATGCTTGGGTCAAAATGCACATCTGAGGATAATGAGGAGGAATCATACAGGGAAGAAGTGGTTAGTTGTAATAGTAATAAATCCACATTTTCCCCATTTGAGTTGACACATGATATAACATACAATCGAATGATCATTCATTCTATTCCAGGATGACAATGACAAGTGGTAGATACTAAAGTCCTGGAATCACATAATCTGACACTATCAACATGACCACCACAATTTAGTTTCATAAGTATCTTTTGTATGTAAAACCTATATACACATGGCACAAAAAGTTGTTGTCTTTGGTAAATTATTTCTCTATTGTAACTCTGTTTAATTATACCGTCGGATGTTTCAGACTTTAAAGGGATTGTGACATAAAAAAAAAGGTTTTGGAATTGTTCTTATTCTTTTTAGGTTTTCGAATCTCAATTGCACCCAAAAAACATGAACTTTTAACATTCAGTAGATTTTCTGTGATCTGATTTGCCGGCAGTAAGTCACTTACTGCAAATCCCATATATGTCAATGGGATTTGCCAGCAGATTTCACTGTGTTGCCTGTTTTCATTGTAGCTCAAAAGTAGCTCCAAACACCAAAGAAAACTTCAGACCACAGAAAATCCACTAAATGTTCAAAGTTCAGGTTTTTTGGGTGTAATTGAGGTCATAAAACCTAAAAGAAAAAAGAAAAAGAAAAATAAATGAACATGAATGTCATAAAACCTTTAACCCATCTTGGGGTGGGAACCCCGTTTGGTCTTTTAACACTAGGAAGTCTGAGCAGCCGTTCTGACCGAATTTGAGATTTCAATGTTTATTTTCTCAGCCCATGGAGTCCAGAGAAAGTTCCCCTTGCATGACTTTGTCTAAATATTCGATTGAAATCATCTCTGTTTTTTTCCCCATTTGAAACGTTTTGTAAATATGATTTTAGGCATATATCTCTTACTCAGTCTGACTATATCGGCCCATTCGACCGCTCTCCCCCTTTATCCCTCCACCCCCGCACCACTCGTTCACACCTCTGGAGCTGGAGACGTCATTGTTGCCTACACGCACTCACTTTTATTTTTTATTTTCTTCCCTCTCTTATGAATACATTATTATACACCCAATGAAAATGTACACTTCACGGATTATATATTTGGAATTAGGACAATCGGTAGAAAATTGGCCGAGAATAGCACAATAGCACATTAATTGTTGCCTAAATGTATACGCACTTTTCTGAAAATGGTTAATCTGCAAGCTGCCCCATTTCCTTTTCAACTTGATATGTTTCGTAGAGAGGGCATACACAAGCCAGAATTCCGTGGTTTACATGAGCAAAAAATAAGCGAGTTATGTAAAGAGGGGTGGAGGGAAAAAGGCGATTATTTGGCACAATCAATCAAATATATATTAATTACATCGCGTAGCCTATAATGTTTCCCCCTCTATATAATAGAGGGGGACAATATATAACTCTAATGTCGTATTTCGTCATGTATGTGAACTATATGCTGCTTGTAATACTGTTGGTCAAAGTAACTAGTAGTTGGACAGGCTAAATATAATAGTAGGCTATAAGCCCGTTTTCAGCTAAATGCGGAAATGTCCAGGCTAAAAAACTTATCGAACGGGAGTCGTGTTAATATTTATTTACTCGTCATTGTCATGTTCACTCCAAATCAGCAAGTATTATGTAATAAATCAATTAATTTCGTGGCTTTTTGTTCTCTTTTCTCCAGGCTCATATACCCGCATCGAGATGAGCTAGCTCTGCGACAGCTGTGCTGTTTTCAATTAAATTACTTGCAGTATAATATTAATAAATACTACATCCTATATATATTGTTTGTCTGTCTAATCATTCAAATGTTTTTCTGCATGCATATTGCATAGTTTATGTAAGCCTGAATTAAAGTCTGATTACGGAGGCTTTTTCCCCGTCTCACAAACAACGAAGCCTATAAATATTGTCTGAGAAGTTGAGAATTGGTGTCATGCACATATATATGCACCACACATTCCTGCTGTTGTCACCACGTGGTAAATAATGAATACTTTGTGTTAATTCAACCATGTTTATTTTTTCTTATTGTTCACAATATCAGAAAGCATGAAAGAAAGCAAATATAAAGCGGAATAAAATCAGGGAAAACACAAATCCTACGCATTAGTTTCTGTTGCTATACTTAGAGACACTTGACACATGTCATTGTAAATGTTCCCGTACATGTACCACATGCCCGTTTGCCACATTTGTGGCAGCTGGAAAGCGTCTTGTTTCCACATCTGTCAAGCTGACACTGCCTTCGCTTCTTGGGCGTGTCTGGTGTCTGTGGGCCATCCTGTCTCCTCTTGGCAGCTCTGGGTGTTGTTTGCTGGTTCTGTGGCGTTGTAGGCAGCGGCTGCAGTGCGCTGCGCTGCTGGCGCCGAGGGGTGCGTGGTGGCATGACTGAGTCCTGCAGCCGCTGCCTACAACGCCACAGAACCAGCAAACAACACCCAGAGCTGCCAAGAGGAGACAGGATGGCCCACAGACACCAGACACGCCCAAGAAGCGAAGGCAGTGTCAGCTTGACAGATGTGGAAACAAGACGCTTTCCAGCTGCCACAAATGTGGCAAACGGGCATGTGGTACATGTACGGGAACATTTACAATGACATGTGTCAAGTGTCTCCAAGTATAGCAACAGAAACTAATGCGTAGGATTTGTGTTTTCCCTGATTTTATTCCGCTTTATATTTGCTTTCTTTCATGCTTTCTGATATTGTGAACAATAAGAAAAAATAAACATGGTTGAATTAACACAAAGTATTCATTATTTACCGCGTGGTGACAACAGCAGGAATGTGTGGTGCATATATATGTGCATGACACCAATTCTCAACTTCTCAGACAATATTTATAGGCTTCGTTGTTTGTGAGACGGGGAAAAAGCCTCCGTAATCAGACTTTAATTCAGGCTTACATAAACTATGCAATATGCATGCAGAAAAACATTTGAATGATTAGACAGACAAACAATATATATAGGATGTAGTATTTATTAATATTATACTGCAAGTAATTTAATTGAAAACAGCACGGCTGTCGCAGAGCTAGCTCATCTCGATGCGGGTATATGAGCCTGGAGAAAAGAGAACAAAAAGCCACGAAATTAATTGATTTATTACATAATACTTGCTGATTTGGAGTGAACATGACAATGACGAGTAAATAAATATTAACACGACTCCCGTTCGATAAGTTTTTTGGCCTGGACATTTCCGCATTTAGCTGAAAACGGGCTTATAGCCTACTATTATATTTAGCCTGTCCAACTACTAGTTACTTTGACCAACAGTATTACAAGCAGCATATAGTTCACATACATGACGAAATACGACATTAGAGTTATATATTGTCCCCCTCTATTATATAGAGGGGGAAACATTATAGGCTACGCGATGTAATTAATATATATTTGATTGATTGTGCCAAATAATCGCCTTTTTCCCTCCACCCCTCTTTACATAACTCGCTTATTTTTTGCTCATGTAAACCACGGAATTCTGGCTTGTGTATGCCCTCTCTACGAAACATATCAAGTTGAAAAGGAAATGGGGCAGCTTGCAGATTAACCATTTTCAGAAAAGTGCGTATACATTTAGGCAACAATTAATGTGCTATTGTGCTATTCTCGGCCAATTTTCTACCGATTGTCCTAATTCCAAATATATAATCCGTGAAGTGTACATTTTCATTGGGTGTATAATAATGTATTCATAAGAGAGGGAAGAAAATAAAAAATAAAAGTGAGTGCGTGTAGGCAACAATGACGTCTCCAGCTCCAGAGGTGTGAACGAGTGGTGCGGGGGTGGGGGGGATAAAGGGGGAGAGCGGTCGAATGGGCCGATATAGTCAGACTGAGTAGGAGTGATTTTTTTTCAGCCTTGCTAGTGTTAAGCATTATATTATACTTTAGCCATTGACAAATAGCAGATCTACAAGCACTTAGCGCAGCACAAAGTGCCGCGCTACGAACTTGTAGGTCTGCTATTTTGTTTTTAATCGTGAAAATGTGGCGCAAAACTTTGAATATATATTATTTCAAAGTGATTGTTGTTATTTTCAGATGGGGGTCGGCGGCCAATTACATATAATCTTGGGGGTCCTTGACGTGAAAATGTTTGAAACATAGGGTTTTTCAGATTACTGTCAGGATTTAGAAAACATTTTGTAGAATGGTTCCCAGGTCAACATGGGTTAACCAGGTCAACATGGGTTAACCTTTTATACGTTTCGGGAAGCTGTGGGTGATGACCGGAAGAATAAGCAAATACATTTTTTGTCTTAGTTTTAGTCGACAAAAACAACACTGCCGGTACCACTACTTTATCGTAGGGGTGGCACGATTATGAAATTATGACCGTTAGCCCACCTCTGATTATCTGCAGGGTCATATCTGCTGATACCGATTCTGACTGATTCCGATATTTTACAGAGGAACCACAATGGAATCAAGCCTATAGGGCCCTATAGGGGCTTGGCCCAAAGCCTGTTAATAAAGTATTCAATCAATCAATAAATAGCCTATACTCTTTTCCAAGTGTCTGTTTTCACAACGGAATGACTACTGAATGAGATGAGTGCACAGATTAAATGTAGAAAAAAAAGTTTACTTTTACTTAGATTTGACATCATATTATTGCTTTTGTTCTAGACTAGAGGTACTAGAAACGTTTGATAAATTTTTACACCCTTTAATTTATTTAATTTATTTGCTGGTGAAAACCGATTAAATAATGAAGCAATATTACACGAGAGGGGGTGGTTTAACGTCATTAATGCACGCCTGCGATGCTGCAGGAACGAGCCCGAGTTCCCAAAATGGAACCACATATTTCCAGATGGGGGCCCGCGGCCAAATACAGATAATTCTGGGGGTTCTTGACATGAAAAAGGTTTGAGAACCACTGACATAGAAACACAGGTTTCTGAAAACGTTAAGAATTTAGAAGACATTTGTAGAATCTAGTGTCAGTCAGGTCTCAATGGGTTAAGTAAAAGTATAAATACTGCAATGTAGACGTACTCCGTTACAGGTAGAAGTATCGTATTCAAAGTGTGCTTGAGTAAAAGTACAACCGTATTGGCATCAAAATGTACTTGAAGTACTAAAAGTAAAAGTACTCATATTGCAGAATGGCCCATGTATGGAATGTGTACAAAATAGCCGATCTACAAGCTCACAATGAGTTGCATCGCAACGTATTGTGAGCTGGTAGATCGGCTATTTGCTATTGGCCGAAATGTACGAAATGCACAAAAGATTCTACACATGAGCTTATATAGACAAAAATATCACACCCATGTGAAGTGAGGGGCGCTAATATATTAAAGTCTAAGTCATGTTGATTAGGTGATGTAATGGTGATGTAAAACAAACATTATGACGTACATTTCCCCTTCATTGTCAATGGCGTTTACAAAACAAACATTGAACTAAAGACAAACATTAAACCCTTGTGTCCCTATAGGAGGGGCTAGTGCCAAAATGTCCTCTCAGTACAGGGTTGTGTAGCATGGAATGGCCTTCCTCTGCGTATAAGGGATTGTGCTACATTTCCATCTTTGAAATTCAATCTGAAAAAAAATGGTTGCTTGAAAACCAAAGCTGCAAGCATTCATGATTATTTTAGGTGTATTTCTTTTTTTATGCTGTGTTCCCTATGTAATGTTATGTAAATGTATTCCACTGTTTGCCTGTCTGTTTTCTGTTTTGTATTTCTTGTGAGGACTGTGGATGAAAATGAGCAACTGTGCTATATCCGGTGTATTTACGTCCATTAATATGCATTGTCCTGTCCAAATAAACAACTAAAGTAAAAGTAAAACATTGGGAGTAAATTTATTTTGTGAAAAAATTAAGGTTTTATGAGTCAATGCAAATTGTAGTTTTATGAAAATTCTTCTCCTGCCCCTAATACATCCATGCAGAGTCAAGTGTTTATGAAACGTTGCAGTATATGGTGTAGAGGGTCATGCCAAATAACGCTGAAACAAGTCTTGTCCAGAAGCAATTCAAAATGAACCGCTTCAACCAGTGACGGATTAACCCCTCTCAAGGCCCTGGCGCTTCACCAAATCAAAAGGCCCCTATACTGATTCAGCCAATTAATTAATTAGCATGCATGCGTTTAGCGCATATCCACTACTGCCTGCGCTGCCCGCTGACACACAAGACACAGTAGGAACTGCCGCACTGGGCACAGCCTTTCCAACTTCAGTCTCTGCTAAACTAACTGCAATTTTCCCGAAAAATAAATTGTCTTTGTGGCCAACAAATGAAGCTACATTTGCAAACAGTGCTGTTGACCATGTTGTTACATGGTCCATATAACGTGTGCACCAACAGACAATGCCAATATGCTATATTAATATTAGAACGTTTTAAAAACAGATTAATTATTGACGACAATGCAACCTGTGGGTGCAACGTCACTGAAAACTTTCATAATAGCAATTAAATTAATTTACTCACGAATCGTGAAATGGAGGATGTAAGAACACACTTTTGTTGCATTAGAGCAGGGTAAATATGAAGTTTTGCGCCAAGGTCTTGTTTATATTCCTCTCACATAGGCTGTATGTTATTGTCGCAACAACACACGTTGGTCGGTCTGAGTGAGGGGGGCCTTCCTGATTGAGGGGGCTTCTGACGGCGTCGCTTACTCGCTTCCCCTCGAGGAGGAAGCGACGCGCAGCTGTCGGGAACCCCCCCAAACAGACTGCTCCCCCCCCCCCCCCCCCCCCCCTCCCGAAAACTGCTACAGAAACTGTCAGACGAGAAGACCAAAAACACTAGCGGGGGTTCTTATGTTGCGTTATATTTTTCGAAAGAAGCAACAGCTTTACCTATAGTCTCGTACCAGGCCCTGCAAGCTTCGGGCCCTGGCGCTTAAGCTCCACCTAGTTCCATTGTTAGTCCGGCTCTGGCTTCAACCCTATGGATGGACAGTGGGCTTGGTTTTCTGGACCCACTGAAAAATCTACCATTATCTTCCCGTAGAGATTTACAAAAACAATATTGATATAAATGACTTTAAGCCTATAGAATCCAACCATTTAAGATCCTGGTGAATCACGACCATATATATAACACCTTTGATTCTGAAAAACCTTTCCATTTTGAACAATGTGACAAGAGCTTCTCCCAGATGCTACGCTGACAAGACACCAGCGTCTACACACTGGAGAAAAACCTTACCACTGCAAACATTGTGACAAGAGTTTCATTGATATATGTTGTTTACGGACACACCTGCGTATCCACACTGGAGAAAAACCTTACCACTGCACACATTGTGACAAGAGTTTCAGTCAGTCAGGTACTCTGCAGGCACACCAGCATCGTCTCCACCAGTGTTGATTTCATCGACTAAGACGAAAAATGTTCGTTGACTATACTCACCATAGTATTAATGTTGGAGGAAGGTGTGAGACTGGACACAACAATACAAATGAGATTACAGCTGCTGTCAAAGCAAAACTGGGCTTCTATTAGCCCAGACCACACTTGCTACAAACTGCAGAGATAGAGCAAAGACACATGTATGCACCTTTTTGTTTTAGCATATTCTCACTGTCTTTTTTCCCCCCCAGCTATGTGGTGACGATGATGCTGCAGCTGTCCAAGAGGCCATCTCTTCTAGTGTCCTGAGCATCTTCGAGTACAGCAGAGGTGGTGGTCTCGACAGAACGGCCAGGGGATCCGCAAGTAATTCCTACGGGGCATTAGTCCTAGGTTGTCGTTTGTCTGACCAATGACCAGTCTGAACTAAGTACTGCACCCTAGGGGTCTGCAACCCTTTTTACATGAAGTGCCATGTTTTCATTTGTGTGATAGTCAGTGTGCCATATATAATTATGACTGTCCATATAGGATACATATAACAGGTTTAGGAATATTTTCAGGATGTAATGATCATTAAACTCAGACTACACTTTTTTGGAATATTTAATTTTAAAAGAAAAACTTTCTCTCTCTCACCCTTATGCCAGTGTGCCAGTGATCACCCTCCCCTGTGCCAATGTTGACCTTTAGAACATACTTTAAAATATCATGTCATGAGGGCTATCATCCACGAAAACATTAGGCCAATGACTTTCAGAACATAATTTTAATTGTTTTTAGGAGTAGCCCTAAGTGTTGGCTTAGTACTTTAAACTTGAAACCATATACTTTGGGAGACATTTTGGTGCTTGCGTGATAGACACACGTTCGTGCCAATGTGTTACTCTATATTTGAACAAATACAATTATGTTTATTTTGTGTTGTTATGCACTGATACTTTTAAGA
>NC_139699.1:64053959-64118959 GCF_964188405.1 Protomyctophum parallelum | reverse complement strand
TAAAAAAAAGTAACTTTTTTTATTGAATTTCAAATGCATTTAGTTATAGTTGTAAGTTAACTTTATGAACCAATTACAAATGCATAAAAAGGACTAACATTCTAATACTATAGTAATTAGCTGTACTAGTATTAGATCATAATAATATATAATAATAATAATAATAATAATAATAATAATAATAATAATAATCAATGTTCGGATACTAACATGCGGGCATTAAGTGATGGTGGGGGCCGCATGTGGCCCCCGGGCCGCATTAAGTGATGGCGGGGGCTGCATTAAGTGATGGTGGGGGCCGCATGTGGCCCCCAGGCCACATTAATTGATGGTGGGGGCCTCATGTGGCCACTGGGTCGCATTAAGTGATGGATGGTTGTGAGCTTGTAGATCGGCTATTTTCAGCAAGTGTAAAAATCAGTAATCAGGACAGCATCAAGGCCAGCCAAAATACATTTCAGTCGACTAAATCACCTGTAGATTTTGTCAACTAAAATCTTATGATATTTAGTTGACTAAAACTAGACTAACAAAAACATTCCAGGTGACTAAAACTAAATGCAAACTATTCAAGAGTCTATGACTAAAACTAAGTTCTAACTTTTGCTGTCAAAAACAACACTGGATGGTACGGCTGCTCAATTCATCAAAACATCCATGATGGTAGAGCTGCTCAATTAATCTAAGAAATATCTCTATATTTCAGAATCACACAGCACTAGTTGGCTGTCCACTACATTTAGTGAAGAATCACACAGCACAAGTTGGCTGTCCACTTCATTTAGTGAAGAATCACACAGCACTAGTTGGCTGTCCACTTCATTTAGTGAATAATCACACAGCACTAGTTGGCTGTCCACTTCATTTAGTGAATAATCACACAGCACTAGTTGGCTGCCCACTACATTTAATGAAGAATCACACAGCACTAGTTGGCTATCCACTTAATTTAGTGTGAGTCAGAATCACACAGCACTAGTTGGCTGTCCACTTCATTTAGTGTGAGTCAGAATCACACAGCACTAGTTGGCTGTCCACTTAATTTAGTGAAGAATAACACTAATTATAGATAACGAAGGTTACGTAGGTAACCATGGTTATGTGAGCGATTGGATCACTCCAATATATGATAGTTCCGTCCGCAGGCGGAGCGTCGAGCGGACTTACCGATGATCCCGTGCTAAAAGACACGGGAAAATGACGTGTGAGTGAGGCACCGCCTCCCGAGGGTACTTTGCCCGCACACGTAATTTCCCCTTCCTCGTACCCTTTCCGAGGCGCGATAGATCTCCGCGACTATAATTGGAGTGATCCAATCGCTCACATAACCATGGTTACCTACGTAACCTTCGTTATGTAGCGCTATATTGGATCACTCCAATATATGATAGTACACTACCAGATCAGTCGGAGACCTATCAATGAGAACAAGAGCCAGGCCGTCCCGGTGGAAGCGGCCAGCCCCAGCTCAATCACAGAGAGGGGCCCACTGTCTCCAAAGGAGCAGAGGCAACCCCTAAAACGGCTTGTTCCAACCGGTTCTCGGGGACCACATTGACGCGGTAGAACCTGGTGAAGGTACTAGGCGACGTCCAGCTGGCTGAGGCACAGATGTCCGAAAGGGGGACACCCTTAAGCTGCGCCCAAGAAGTAGCCATGCCCCGAACCGAGTGTGCCACCACCGCGGGTGGCAGAACCTGCCCCGCCGAGTGGTAAGCACAGGCAATTGTATCAACAAGCCAATGTGAGAGTCTTTGCTTTGAGAGCCTTTGGCCCAAGACTCTATCACCAGAGCATACGAAGAGCTGATCAGTCAGTCTGACCGCCTTCGTTCGCACAACGCAAGTGTCCAAAGCCCTCACCGGGCAGAGGACGATCACCCGAGCCCTCCCCACTCAAGGGAGGGACATAGGCAGACAGGTGAAGAGGCCGATTCACATGTCCCACGGACAGAACCTTCGGCAGAAAGGAGGAATTGGGTCGCAAAGTAACACTCGCTTTACCAGGACCCATCTGGAGACACTCTGCGCTCATCGAGAGCGCGTGGAGCTCCCCCACCCTCTTTGCAGAGGTGACTGCCAAGAGAAACAGTTTTCCATGAAAGGTGCTGAAGAGAGGCAGTATCCAGGGGCTCGAAGGGAGGTTTCCCGAGTGCTGAGAGCACCAAGCCAAGGTCCCAAGTGAGGACCTGAAGAGCCTCCACTGGGTGGAGGCGACTTACTCCTTTCATAAAGCGCGACAGTAATGGATGCTTACCCAGCTGTCCGTCAAGGCCATCAGAATGGCATGCAGAGATAGCGGCCACATACACCTTTAGAGTGTTGGCCGCCCTGCCCTCGTCCAGCAGTGACTGCAGAAAGTGTAGCACAATCTGAACATCACAGTATTCCGGGTCAGCACCACAGGTCGCGCACTAAGTGCGGAACCGGCGCCAGCAAACCTGGTATGTTGCAACAGTAGACGGGGCTCTGGAACTCTGCAACGTATCTAGAACTCCCTCTGGGAGACCTAGACCCGACCACCTGCGCCTCTCAGGGGCCAAGCCCATAGCTGGAGGTGATCGGGGCGGGAGTGCCACAGGGCTCCCTGAGCCTGCGAGAGCAGGTCGGGCCTCTGAGGCAACTGCCATGGTGTCCCCGCGACCAGAGACAGTAGCACCCTGAACCAAGGGCGTCTCGGTCAACGTGGGGCTATCAGAAGCAACCATGACCCTCCATCTCGACTCTGTCCGGTGTTGGATCAGAGGAATGGGGGGAGGCATAGAGCCGCGTCAGCGGCCAATCGTGTGTCAAGGCGTCCAGGCCCAGAGGCCCCGGAGAACTTGCCAGTGAAAGCCAACTGGGGCAGTGAGTGGTCTTCTGGGAGGCAAACAGGTCCACCTGTGCGCTCCGAACCCTGCCCCACAGCAGTTGCATGACCTGAGGGTGGAGACAAACCCCCTCTCTCGGTCCATCTCTGGACAGCCTGTCCGCTGCAGAGTTCTGGACCCCCAGAACATACGCAGCCCGGAGAGATGTGAAGTGAGCATGAGCCCACACTGGAAGCTCCCGCGTCATCTCGTGGAGACGGCGGGATCTCAATCCACCTTGATGGTTGAAGGCCACAACCGTAGTGTTGTCTGACCCGACCAACACATGCCGGCCTTCCAAACACTGAGGAAAATCCCATAGAGCTAGGCGCACAGCTCTGAGCTCTAGGACATCGACGTGTCGGACAGACCACAGCGAATCCCAGCGGCCGCTGGCTGCCATGCATCCGTACACTGCACCCCGACCTACCAGAGAGGCATCGGTGCAAACCTTACCCTGCGTGTCACCCTGTTGAGCGAACTCCCTGACTCCAAGAAGGAGCGGGCACGCCACTGGGTGAGTGCGAGCACACAGGACTTCGTCACCAGAGACGACGGTGTCTGTGTTGCCGCTGACTCAGCTGGTGGGCATTGAACCAACACTGCAGCGGCCGAAAAGAAAGAGGCCTAAGAGGACCCACGATGAGGCCGCTGTTAGCAGGCCCAGTAGGCATTGGCAGTCCCTGACGGACACCATCCGTTCCTAGGTGGAACTGGTGGAGAAAGGACAGAATCTTCCCGACTCTGTTGGCGGGCAGACATGAGTCATGAGAGACGAATCTATAGCCATCCCTGCAAAGACCACATCTTGCGAAGGGGACAAAAAGCTCCTCCCAGAGGATTGCCTCGCCCAGCAGAAGGGCCCTCACGCCCTCTGTTCTGGCGACGCAGGCTCCCACGTGCCACTCTGCCACTGCCCCCGGGGCTGGGCTTGGTGCTAACGGAGCCGGCTTGGGGCCGGCAAGGAGCCGAAGCTTCTCCGAAGCGTTGCTGCAAGCCGGCCGAGAGCCTTACAAATATATAAAGCTTTATCACACCGTTCAGTGGCCCTTGGCTTCATACGGGTGATAGAACCAATACAATATATATAGACACATATATACAATCCCTGGTGCGCCCGCGACCTTGACCTCTTTGGGTGCAGGCTCGGGCTGCGGTTTCCCAGGGAACTCGTCCAGGGCATCCTCATCCTGTTTAGGTTCTCCGCTTTACAAGGAATGTCGGCCTCCCCTGTGCCGAAAGCAATGCCTGGCGTGAAAGGGAGGTCACAGAAAGCTCTCCGCACGTAAGCCCCAGGCGCGACTGGTACACCCAGAGTTGACGGCCTGAAGCCACCACTGGGGCCACTGCCTGGCTGTTGGCTCGCACCGAACCGGACTGCAGCAGAGCAATTAGCCTGAATACTTTCACTGCTCTGTCTGTCCTGGCTTGGCCGGCACCTTGGAGTGTAAGGACCAAGTGTGCAACATAGCCCAGCAGCATGGCTGCATTAAGGCGGGCCACAGCGGCAAGGACATTAACGTGCCGTTCGGGAGCTGGTGACTTGTTGACTCGTCGCAGGTCCCAGCAACCATTGTACTTCTCTACGGCGTCTGACAGCCGGAGTGCACACAGCAGGGAGACTGCCACCGCCGGTGGGGTCTCACAGGTGGGAAGCGGCCATCCCGGTGCCGCACTGTCCCCCTCTAGATGGGGGAGGCGGTTGTCACCAGGGAAGGAGCCTTGTGGGTCGACGGCCTCTAGCCGGGAGCATAGAGCGAGCCAATAGAGCCCGTCTCAGGTCGCAGGCTCGACAGCGCATGGGGAAAGGTTGGACTACCAGTCACAACACTTGGACTACTAGGTCACGCCTAATATCGTTGGGATCGGACTCGAACCCGCGACACGCTGTCAGGCCGGGATACCAGCCTAGATGCCTGGACCACAAGGCCGGCACAGGCCAGAGTCCTGCCACCACTGGGTGTGCATGCTCTAGACCCAGACAACAAAGCAGACACAGTGCCCATCCCCGGTGGGCTGTGGCCAGCTCTAAGCTAACAAGCAGCGAAGGCTATGGCCAAAGCTAGACTGTATAAACCTGTATCACACGTCGTATATCAGCCTTTGGCTTATACGGGCGACAGGACAGAATATAATATGTAGCTACCCGTGCATATATATTATATATAAAGCTTTATCGCACTTATTTAGGCGATAGGACAGAAAGTATAATATACACATAGTCACTTGTGTATTAATATACTGGTAACAACCGGCATCACACACCGTACCTTGGCCATTGGCACATACGGGTGATAGAATACAAACAGTTTAACTGTGCAACGTATAAATATATAAGGCTGTATCACACGCCGTATATCAGCCTCTGGCTTATACGGGCGACAGGCCAAAATATATAATATACACAGTCACTGATGTAATATAACGTACATATATACATCAGACTTCACCACACACCGTATATCGGCCCTTGGCCTATACGGGTGACAGAAGTCAAATATATAACGTTTAAAGCTGCGACCCCTGGTGTATACGCATAATAGGGTAGAAGCATAATACATAGTTACTGTGTAACGTGCAATATACTGGTAAATAAACCTCAGCACCCACCGTATATTGGCTCTTGGCCTATACGGGTGATAGTCTACAAACCAGTCACCTGTCGGCTGTGCAACGCAGGAACACATAAAGCTGTATCACACACCGTACATTAGCCTGTGGCTCATACGGGTGATAAGACATTATATACCCGGTTACCCGTGTAACGTATATAATATACAATATGTGCTATATCACACACCATATATTGGCCTAGCTTTAGCTCATATGGGTGACAGCACAGAAGAGTTAAATATACAGATAAACAGTTACTATTGAACTTACAAATGTATAAAGCTTTATCACACCGTACGTTAGCCCATGGCTTATACGGGTGACAAGACAGAGAATATTATATACCCAGTTACCCTGTAACGTATATAATATACAACATATGCTATATCACACACCATATATTGGCCTAGCTTCAGCTCATATGGGTGACAGGCAGCACAGAGAGAAAATATACAGATGAACAGTTACTATTGAACTTACAAATGTATACGTATCACACAGTATATTGGCCCTTGGCTCATACTGGTGACAGCACAGAAATATTATATACGCCGACACCCGTGTACGTATAGAATATATAGTATAACCATATCACACACCGTATACTGGCCCTTGGCTCATACGGGTGATAGAATACCAACAAGAGTCAACTGTGCAACGTATAAATATACAAGGCTGTATCACACAGTATATTGGCCCTTGGCTCATACTGGCGACAGCACAGAAAACATTATATACGCAGAATGTGTATATATAGAATATACAGTATAACTATATCACACACCGTATACGGGCCCTGGGCTCTTACGGGTGATAGAATACCAACAGGAGTCAACTGTGCAACGTAGAAATATACAGGGCTGTATCACACAGTATATTGGCCCTTGGCTCATACTGGTGACAGCACAGAAATATTATATACGCAGACACCCGTGTACGTATAGAATATATAGTATAACCATATCACACACCGTATACTGGCCCTTGGCTCATACGGGTGATAGAATACCAACAAGAGTCAACTGTGCAACGTATAAATATACAAGGCTGTATCACACAGTATATTGGCCCTTGGCTCATACCGGTGACAGCACAGAAAACATTATATACGCAGAATGTGTATATATAGAATATACAGTATAACTATATCACACACCGTATACTGGCGCCTAGCTCATACGGGTGATAGAATACCAACAAGAGACAACTGTGCAATGTATAAATATACAAGGCTGTATCACACGCTGCATATTGGCCCTTGGCTCATACTGGTGACGGCACAGAAACTATTATATACGCAGACACCTGCGTGCGTATAGAATATACAATGCAGACTATATCACACACCGTATACAGGCCCACGGCTCATACGGGTGACAGCACAGAAAGAGTTAAATATACTGCTATGTCAACACAATATCTGTATAATATAGTCACTTGTTTGCAAGGTATTATACTATACAGAACCTTATCACACACCGTTCAGTAGCCCTTGGCTTTATACGTCGTGATAGGACAGAAATCAATATTACTCAACTTACTTGTGTAACATATCAATTATAATAATAATATACCAGTTTTAAATGTGTGGTAGCCCTCGGCTTACACGGGCGATTATAATATATACACTTGTGTAACTTATTTTATAATGGAAAAACCTGACACACACCGTTTATTAGCCTTTGGCTTTATACGGAGGGACAACGCAGGGCAAAATAACTGGTACAGTGCTTGTGCAACTGACTCAATGTCATGTTAGTACTCCAGCCAACTGAGTGAAATCAGCTTTGTGCTTGGTGTACTGCGCAAGCTGAACGGTCGATTTAATACTCGCCTTTTCTGTTGGATTTAAACCACCACAGCTGGAGAGCGAGTTAAAGTAATAAGACGGGGAAGTGGAGAACGCGTGGCGTTTCCTTCTTTCCCTGGGAGACGGGCTAGCTGCCCAGGGGGCTAGCGAGACGCGCTCCGCAGCCGTCTAGGGAAGGCGTTCGTTCCCGAAGTGAGCCGTGAGGGACCGGCAAGCAGACAGACCGTCAGACAAACGAAAGACAGCTAGTCAACAAGGGCAACCTCTTGACGCCGTAGCACGAGCGACCGGCTCGTGCCACCGTAGCACGGTGGTGTTTTTAGCTTTAGCTTCAACACACTGATACAAAGAAGGCAACTCAGAGAGGAGCCAGCTGGCTGCTCAAAGGGAGTTATACCTACTTACGGTAATACTTAACTGTAGTCCTTACCAACCGACGTCGCAGAGGAAAGGAAAGAGGAAGGGGAAATGACGTGTGCGGGCAAAGTACCCTCGGGAGGCGGTGCCTCACTCACACGTCATTTTCCCGTGTCTTTTAGCACGGGATCATCGGTAAGTCCGCTCGACGCTCCGCCTGCGGACGGAACTATCATATATTGGAGTGATCCAATATAGCGCTACATAACACTCATTTAGCTACCACTCAGGAAGGGTTATCATACCAAAATATTATCTACAGACATAGAGCTTCTCAAAAAACACAAGTACCCTTTGCCACCTCATCTCATGTGGCCCATGGACTACTAACATAAATTAATAAATTGACCCAAAACACAACAAAAAAAGTATTCCATAAGTTTGTGCTGGCTGCGTCTGGCCTGCTGCAGGGCTGCAGCACTGTCGGAAAACAAGGAAGTGAGTTGATCAAATAGAATCCATTTTCGGGTACTACTATTTCTTGCTCAAATGTTTTCAAAAGCATTTGAGAGCAATGTTTAGCGGTAAATTACATGTGCTTCGAGGGTTTGATTAGGCAGCGGTCTGTTATAGAGCGGAGCGGTCTGTTATCAACTCACCACTGAATTCAGCGATTGACCAATCAGAATCAAGCATTCAACCAGGCCATGTAATAAATAATGTGACATTCCGTCTTGTTTCAGGTCAGGGAGGTGTGGTCAGGGAGGTGTGTTAAATAATGTGACATTATGTAACTTATGTTTCAGGTCAGGGAGGTGTGTTAAATAATGTGACATTATGTCTTGTTTCAGGTCAAGGAGGTGTGTTAAAGGTATATTCAGTGATTTCACTCAAAAAACCTTAGGTTTCGTTTTTGGCTGTGGGACCCAGCCTTTCGTCCAATCAGGATAGAGAGTCAAAAACGAAACTGTTGTGTTGGAGAATAACGTGCAACTGTAAACATGAACTGAACTGGTACGACTTTACTGTAGCTTGGGTGTGGACCGGCAACCACATTACAAACCGGTGTTCCGTTTATAAGGCAGCATCAGGCAGCAGCATAGATAACAACAACGGCCTTACGGCAGCAGCGTAACCACATGACGTGAAGTGCCATACATAACAGAAACCTAAGGTTTTTTGACCCCCAGGGGTTAACTGGGGACAGGGAGGAACTCCTTATATGGCCAGCACACTCTATAGTAGGGAGGATTATCACAACAAAACAAAAAAATAAGTGATATTTGAATTAAGTGAAATCACTGAATATACCTTTAAATAATGTGACATTATTTAATATATGTTTCAGGTCAGGGAGGTGTGTTAAATAATGTGACATTATGGTTTGTTTCAGGTCAGGGAGGTGTGTTAAATAATGTGACATTATGTTTCAGGTCAGGGAGGTGTGTTAAATAATGTGACATTATGTTTCAGGTCAGGGAGGTGTGTTAAATAATGTGACATTATGTTTCAGGTCAGGGAGGTGTGTTAAATAATGTGACATAATGTAATGTGTGTTTCAGGTCAGGGAGGTGTGTTAAATAATGTGACATAATGTAATGTGTGTTTCAGGTCAGGGAGGTGTGTTAAATAATGTGACATTATGTTTCAGGTCAGGGAGGTGTGTTAAATAATGTAATGTGTGTTTCAGGTCAGGGAGGTGTGTTAAATAATGTAACATATGTTTCAGGTCAGGGAGGTGTGTTACATAATGTAACGTGTGTTTCAGGTCAGGTAGGTGTGTTAAATAATGCAACTTATGTTTCAGGTCAGGGAGGTGTGTTAAATAATGTAACATATGTTTCAGGTCAGGGAGGTGTGTTACATAATGTAACGTATGTTTCAGGTCAGGGAGGTGTGTTAAATAATGTGACATTATGTAATGTATTTTTCAGGTCAGGGAGGTGTGTTACATTATGTAATGTATGTTTCAAGTCAGGGAGGTGTGTTACATTATGTAATGTGTGTTTCAGGTCAGGGAGGTGTGTTAAATAAGGTGACATTATGTAATGTGTGTTTCAGGTCAGGGAGGTGTGTTAAATAATGTGACATTATGTCTTGTTTCAGGTCAGGGAGGTGTGTTAAATAATGTAACTTATGTTTCAGGTCAGGGAGGTGTGTTAAATAATGTAACGTATGTTTCAGGTCAGGGAGGTGTGTTAAATAATGTAACGTATGTTTCAGGTCAGGTAGGTGTGTTAAATAATGTAATGTATGTTTCAGGTCAGGGAGGTGTGTTAAATAATGTAACATGTCAATTTGCTCATACACATATGACGTAAATTCTCGATTCATTGTCAATGGGAATTTAACGAAAATACCGATTTGCCCAGACACATATGACATAAATTCTCCATTCATTGTCAATGGGAATTTGTGTAGGACGGAAATCTACACTATGGCTGAATATAGGAGGAGCTAGTGATTGTTATAATCAAGTGCGGTCGACACTATTTGGCTTTATTTGATTTTTATAGCAGAAACACTAACCTTGGTAATAGATTACTACCCGGTGTTGCTTTTAGTGACACTTGCCCTTTACCCCCGCACACAAACATCCATTTGTAGGGGAGAGCCGCCAAGGTTGTAACATTTTGCACGTTTCATTTTTTTACTCGGAGATCCGTTTATCTACACATGTAATATTTTCAGGCAACAGACCTACACTTGTCTGCTACCATAAACCAATTTTTATTTTTCAATTGATCAAACAGGTCGGGAGTTATTAAACCGAAAGTGGACGCTGTTCCAGTGTTACATTTGTTGCGCCTGTCGGACTAATTGTAACAGAGTGGAGTATAAATGTAACAACGCTAAAAAACGCCATTAAACATGTCGTTTTCAGCTTAAAGCAATTATATTTCATTGAAGCAACTGTTTAACATTGTTTTCACAATTTAATTTCCAGGGTTTTTTTTGAGTAGCCAATTAGGTTTGAGAACCACTGAATTAAAGGCACACCTTTCAAGGCATTATTTTACAGCCATGTGAACTGAAATATTCATTGACATAGCCTACTTTTCTCCTCCAGACAAATGTGGCATCTGGAACCAGACAACAAAAGTGCATTTAAACTTTGCATTTAAACAGTGCATTTAAACTCTCAAAAACAGAACAGAACAAAGTAGCCTATTATAGGCTATATAAAAAATAAAACTACCGAACATTTATAACTGTTTTTTGTTTTTTTTAGAGTAGCCAATTAGAATTATGAGAAATCAGAATATAATCTAGCAATTGTGACACTTGTAGACCTGGAGACCATCTGTGCAGTCTTCGTGGGCCCACTCTTCACATTTACAGCATTGCACCCACTCTTCCCCAGGCTTTGAGGACTTAAAGTCCTCTCCACAGACCAGGCATTCACAGGAATTCACATTTGAGGTAGGCCTAGCGGTGGACGCCTTTGAGGTAGCAGCGGATGCCTTTGAGGTAGCAGCAGCAGATGCCCTCGCCCTGGCGGTGGACACCTTTGAGGTAGCAGCAGCAGATGCCCTGGCGGTGGACACCTTTGAGGTAGCAGCAGCAGACGCCCTCGCCCTGGCGGTGGACACCTTTGAGGTAGCAGCAGCAGATGCCCTGGCGGTGGACACCTTTGAGGTAGCAGCAGCAGATGCCCTCGCCCTGGACACCGTGGAGGTAGTGGCGACATCTGTGGAGGTGGTGGCGACATCTGTGGAGGTGGTGGCGACAGCTGTGGAGGCGGACACCCTCATGGAGGTAGCGGTCACCTTCTTCTTCTTCTGAGCCTTGGTAGGCCTAATGAGCCTTCGTGGGGCCAAGCGATTGTCTCGCTGCTCTTCTAAAGCCCGTTTGACGGGTGTGTCCGTCAAAATAGCTGTTGACCCTTTCTTACGGCCCCTGGTGGTGGTTTTTCTGGCTCCAGCCTTTGGGAAAGGGCGCACAGATACTGGACTGAAGGGTTCATCTTCCTCCTCCTGAATCAAAAGAGAAAGGGAAGCAGAAGGGGGGTGGGGAGCAAGGGGAAAGATCAATAAAACAAATAACAAAACTACAAAGGAGGTCCATCTAAATATTTACACATAGGCCTAGTAGGTTAGATCTATCCAGTGCGGTATGTAGACCTACTTCAACTGGCAGGTTGAATGTGGCAGGAGAACCTGCAAGACTTGGGCCAGGGGTGACTGGACTCACAGGGAAGGAACTGGTGGATGGAGCCTCCTGTTCCTGAGTGTCGGTAGGGGTGAGCGATATGGAAAAATGCAATATCGCAATATTTATTCAAGCAGTAGGCCTATTTTCTCATGTGTTTATGGTTATTTTTCAAGTTACTTAACAGTAGACTACAACCACCTACAAGGTAACAAAAACTAAAAGAAAAAATGAGTAACAGACAATTTAGACCATATTATTTTTGGCGAACGAAACAGTTCTACATAAGTAGCTATAACTTAAAAGACCTATAGAACTGCAAATCATAGAATGTGCATTCACTGTATCATGGTATGTCTGAAAAGGCATATCATGAAGGCATTGTTATCGCCTGGACAGTAGCCTATTTATCACCATATCGCCCACTTGACCCCTACCTGTCAGTGACAGAAGAGGCAATAAAGTCGTCATCCGTGAAGATCTGTGGATTGAAGGGCTGAATCCCAGAACAAGCAAACCCAGACATGATATTCGACGGGGTCACAGCAAATGGCAGGGCAGTTTTCACAGCACTGGGGACATCGTAGATGCCGAACGTCTTGCCTGCAAAACAAAACATTTAAATCAAGTTTTTCAGTTGCATTTTAACATAGGCTACATAGGACACACAGACGGCCTACACATTCTTTTTATTAGTCTATTACCTGGGTTGTTCGTCATCCAGCGGTCGATGGCACTGTTGACATACCTCTTCAAAGGCCCATACACGGTTCTGTCTAACGGCTGCAGCTTGTGGGAACAATGGGGTGGGAAAGATAGGAGGACGACACCATTGTCCCTACAGTAGTCGATCCCCTCAAGCGACAGGTGGGAGCCGTGGTTGTCCAGGAGGAGGATAACCTTGGCCTCTGGTGTTGGATGGGCATGTTTAACAAAGTGGTGGAGAAACACGAGGAAATCCTCCTCCTGCATCCACCCTGACCCGTTGGCTGTGCCTGTGCACCCTGGAGGTCCTCCATTTATCATGAACGGCTTAAAGTTCTTCCGGGGGAAAATGAACATGGGCGGAATACTGTTTCCCTGGGCATTGACCGCAAAGGCCATGGTGACCAGTGTGCCCCTCTCCGCTGACACGATGGCCCCCAGCTGTTTCATCCCCCTCCTAGACACCACCCTGTCTGGGGCTTGGACGGTGGTGACGCCGGTCTCATCCATGTTCCACACTTGGCTTGGTTCATAGGGCTGTGCGGGGCGTTCCAGAACCGTAGCCAGATTCTTGAAGAATGCACCCACGTTGAAGCGGTTGAAGCCCGTCGCTCGGCCCAGGCTAGTGGGCTCTGGACGGCGAATTGACAACTGTTTGTTTCTCACCATGAAGCCCCTGAACCAATCTTTCCCCGCCATGTTGTGCCTTTCCCACGATTGTGGATGCTTGCGTTCATATTTTTTTGCTAGCTGGAATTTGCGGACCTGAAAAAAATATATATAATTAATATATAGACTACATACACATATATATATATATATATATAGGCTACACTACACACACACATTATATATATATATATAGGCCACACACACACACACACACACACACACACACACACACACACACACACACACACACACACACACACACACACACACACACACACACACACACTTTGTTTCAATAATCTATTCTCACCTCCCTTGGGCATAACCCATAATACAGGTCTGCAGACCTGGAAAGGTAATTGACCAGCATCTCCTCCTGCTCGGCTGTGAAGACACGGAAATGGGACCTGTAGCCTGTCCTGGGCATCGACTGGTTACCCTCCCTCACCATTGCCTTCCTTGCTTTACAATAGCGGTTTAATGTGACATGGCACATTTTGAAGGCTTTGGCCACACTCCTGACAGAGCGACCCTCTATAAAGACCTCATCTGAGGCCTGTTTAAGGACATCTTGGGTAATTAAGCCCCTCTTCACCTTCTTCTTCTGGAAAGGTGGCATTCTGTTAAAAACAAAAAAAAACGAGCTAAATAATTTATTTATTTTTATAGGGACAAAGCTCATTAATAACATAATCAAGTTTTCATATCAATGTAAATGTACCAGAGTTAGCCGAAGCTAAATTTCATCTGTAGTCCCTGGGCAGGCTCTTAAAAAATGAATGATAAAAAGAAGGACAAAGTGTAGTGTGCCTGCACACAACACCATGCATTGATGCCATGTGTGCATATGTGCAAGCACCCAACACTACGTCCATACAAAAACACAATACAATACAGATACAATTCACGCTGCACTAGCCACAAAAGAGCATAATTATAGCCATTGTCTTAATTGTAACACTTGTTGCACCAATTGTAACACTTGTTACAAGTGGCGCGCAGTCGCACGGTTTGTTTGGAGTTGTTTACAGAACAGAATGAACGTGCATATCGTGTTAAAACGATTCAATCTATCGTAGAACATATACATGTAGACACCCATGTGGATTTTAGCTCGACAACACTAAAGAATTTTTTTTTTAGAACAAAGATAGTCAAGGTGTAAACTTTTACTCACTTTCTGCAAAACAGCTCTTTCCCCGCTGGTTCTCTGAAGAATGCATGAAATAAAATTTCGCTTCCTGTAAACGTAGACTATGTCCCTGGTCACATGTTGACGTCATGACGTCATGATAAAAATGAACCAATCAGGAGATAACTTCGTTGTTACAACCTTGAAGCGTTACATCCTTGGCGGCTCTCCCCATAATGCATATTAGCATCTGCAGGGTGTTGTGTTGGGTGCTAAAGCAAATTGCTCATTTGGGTGACCTTTTGTAAAATAGCCTGTAATATGATGCGTTTGCAAATCTTCAGAATGTCTGTGAAATAGTGAAGTAAATATTCCTACTTCAAGTACACTAACTACCTGGACTAAAATAGACAAAGGACGAAGAGTATTTCGGCATCAAAAACCTCAGACGATCGGAGGGAAAAACACAGGCAGAGAGATGTGAACTGAAGATCCATGGATTGTATTTATTGCAGTCAGACCAAGAACACAGCAGAGCTTCCCCGTGGACCAGGCGAGCTGGCCCACGGGAGCAGGACAGCCTAACCACTCTCGTGGCTAGGCCGCTATTAGCCCAAACATTTAGAATCTCGTAGAGGGTTTTTTTCGATTCTGACGAATCTCTCTACGAGAGTCTAAAACACAACCCCCCCCTTTACCGTCGAAAGTTGAACGTTTGTGCCTCAAAATCACTCTTACCTTGTACAAATGCAAAATCTAAGCTGCTTTTAATGTTGCCCCACTTGTTTGTGAGGTGTACGGATTCAGATTAAACACGGAACATGCTTATTTTTCAATAAAAAAGCTATTTTAATCCACTCTGTTTCTGAATCCTCCATTGTAAATGCGGTAAACGGCGCAACAGAATATTGCCCGCGCCCCTAGCGGCCAGGGTTCTCTTGCGCATTTACAATGGAGAGAAAAGCAAGATGGCCGCCAGATTCCGAGACAGAGTGGATTAAAATAGCTTTTTTATTGAAAAATAAGCATGTTCCGTGTTTAATCTGAATCCGTACACCTCACAAACAAGTGGGGCAACATTGAAAGCAGCTTAGATTTTGCATTTGTACAAGGTAAGAGTGATTTTGAGGCACAAACGTTCAACTTTCGACGGTAAAGGGGGGGGTTGTGTTTTAGACTCTCGTAGAGAGATTCGTCAGAATCGAAAAAAACCCTCTACGAGATTCTAAATGTTTGGGCTAGGCCGCTATAAGACTTCCTTTCACTTACAAAAGAGACACTTTATACAAAGTTCCGTCCAACATAGGTGTTTCACACATTTTACATATCAACAGTGGGGGGATGCATATATAGTGACGTCTTGAGACTTAATCAAGTGACCTGTTGGTTTAAACAATAGAATGCTAATTCCTGTCGCACCCAGCCAGCCAGGCTACTTCACTATGCACACTCTCACATTGACTATAGAATTATTCCCACATTGACTTAGCACAGAGTGTAGTTGATTAAGAATGATTATAGTTATAGAATTATCGAGTCCATATACGACAATAGCCACATATGTATCAGTCAAAGGATTCAAATGCTCATTTCCCTTTTGATATAAAAAGTAGACATTTTACATTTTTCAAATATTTTATTCTTTTTTGTCTGAAATCACAGCCATATATTCATAAATACCTAATTACTACATTCAACAAAGAATATATTACATTACAATGAATTCAAACAAGTACATTTTAAAAACAGTATTTCACAGCATCTAGACATCCTCCACTGAGTAGGGGGGGGGGGGGAGGCTATTGCGTAGGCGTGCGTGGGTTGGAGACAAAGGGTAGGGTGTCTGGGCGACTGGGGGATCTATTTCTGTCCATGCTAAACCCCTTATCCCTAAACTACTTAGACTTTTCTTTTGCTATTTTGAAAAAAAAAATTGAATAGTTAAAATAGCCAATCTACATCAGCCTGTTGTGAGCTTGTAGATTGGCTATTTTAACTATTCAAACTATTGAATAGTTAAAATGAACTATTCAAAAATAGCCTAAATATAGCAACAACAAAAAAAGGCAAAATAGTTTAGGCGTTTAGTTTAGCATGGACGAAAACAGAGCCCTGTGTGTCTTACTGTACTGAACTTCCCTCCCTCGCCCATTGGCAGCAAACCTCCTAACGTAAATGCTCCTTAAAGGCTCAGTGATTCTCAAGCTTTTTTTTTTCATTTCAAGGACCCCGTTTACTATGCATTATAGGCCACAGACCCCCATAACTCGAGTTTACAGGTGGCTCCATTTGCGCACTCTCAAGACTTGCCAGTAATTCTTACATGGGGGACTCCCTGGAACGCTCGGACCCCACTTTGAGAGCCACAGCCTTAGCTAACTGATACCCTCTTAGCAATGTTTATGAATGGATACTTGGTATCCGCCTGATAGTCTGAAATGGCTCAAATGTCGTAGTACATATTAGGGCCGGTCCTCATTTATAGAATATAATTTTAGTTATGTTATATGATCAGGCTGAAGTTCTGAAACCTGTGCAATTAAAAGCATGTCTCAGTTTTC
Source organism: Protomyctophum parallelum (assembly GCF_964188405.1). NCBI lineage: Eukaryota > Metazoa > Chordata > Actinopteri > Myctophiformes > Myctophidae > Protomyctophum > Protomyctophum parallelum. The sequence goes on along the minus strand of NC_139699.1, from coordinate 64,102,109 downwards.
ATCCACTCTGCATGTAATAGCTCCTAATTTTACACGCCTGCTTCTGACTTGATATGTGCACGTTGTATGAAAGAGCCCATGACCATCAATTGTGATAAAGGAATACACGCAGCACAATGCCGTGTAACAGGAAAAGTGGTGGTTCGTGAAGATGTTCAGATGGAGAAGCTACTTCTTGTTGATGTATTCCATTGTGTATACAGTGGATGGAAGGTGCAGTTGCAGCATTGTGTCATTTGTTTAAGGAATTAGGGGCACACACATACACAATGAAATAAAAGCTTCAAGTTAAAAAATTAAACCCAAATACATTCTTAAATGCATTTCCCTCACATGATGTCATCCTTTTTTCATACCCCAGTCCAACATTCATAAGACCAAATACTGGAGAAAACACTGTCGAGTCAAATTAGTGAAAAGAGCGTATATTCCCAAACACAGTGTCAATATGTAAGAGACTGCGGCAACCACACTTGCTCGCCATAAATAGATCCACACGCAACACATTGTGAGCTTTGCAGATCAGGATTTTGACACAGTCGTATACAGCAAATTAGAAATGAGCCTTTGGTGGCTGAGGGGGATAGACAAAAAAAGGACAACTGAAAGACTAGCGAGGGGCCAATACAGTGGCTTGGTAGTCAGCAACGTGAAGATTGATTGAGCTTTTACATATCGTAGACACACACCTTGGGACTATTGTGAGCATCTCATTTAGCTCATATCATTTAGTATTGGCAAACTAGAACCCTCTCGATGCCTTTGGATAGGAGGGTCCTGTAGTGTAGAGGACAAATAATGCAGGTTTCCACAAATTTGACACCAAAGGAAACCGGGTCAAAAAGCATACAACCGGATGAGTTGGCCATTATGGTTCAGAGGTTGTGGCTAGATTTAAAACAAATCATTAGAAATGTTCTTATATGACATATCGTTTGGCACTATATTTTATGGCTGCTGCAGAGGGCTAGTATCTTGTGTGTATAAGGCATATTAATTAGCAAATAATATTGGTGATTTCTGGGTCTGCTGCAATGTAATGTTGAAGAGTGTGAGGTCAAGTTTCTCAGCCATATTTAGCTGGCTACTGTTTTACACTCTTCCTATGCATTACACAGTCAAACCTTCAGTATTTAATTAACTCTGCGAAATGTAATCAAATCCATTTGGTTACATTTGTACACTCTCAGAATTCAAAACACTCAGGATTTTACAATGTAAGTGGGGATTCAATCGTACATTGTTCCTGAACTCCGTCTCCTACCCATGTCGATCATGAATCTATGTTGAGGAACGTCATAGGCTAAGGACTGATTTATACTCGGTTGAAAAGGGAGATCTACAAGATCAGAGCTGGTAAGATGTGCTTTTTCCGATGTGTGTGTGTGTGTGTGTGTGAGACACAATGTTCAACAAAGTATACATCAGACATAACACGACCGGGTGCAAGTGTGATACATGGCCTCACTAGTAAACCACTAGTCTCGCTTAGCCAGACAACTATTCCACAATCTCTGAATGATAGTCTGGAACTACACCTCCCAAAGTCAGAGTAGGGAAGCTGCCATTTCCATTCAAGAAAATATATCTTAAAATTATGTTTACATTCTATTTTTTCTTATTTCCATTTCTGCTGAGCAGCAAGCTATATGCTTAGATGATTTTGATTTATATTAGGATACATTTGCGTGACTGTAAAGACAAAACGGAAGTGGGGAGGAGGCTTCACTTCCGCTTTATATTTTACTCATGATCAGAGCTTCCGTTGCTCCAGACTGTATGATGGAACAGCATTTGAAAATTGCAAAGGGCAACGGTCTGGAAACGTGAGATTACTAAACCACAGGAACTATGACTGAACCAGAATCGGTCCGACGCGTTTTTACTTGGGGAGCAAACCGGACAGAGAAAGCACAGTGCTGAGGAGTAGAAGGTGACGTGAGAGGGCCAGGGGGGCGGGGCAGGACCTCTGAGGAAAGCTTGGCTGAGCTCGGAGGCCAGAAGGAGCCGTCGCTGGATCTCATTTGAACAGAGCGTTGGAGGAGGGGAGAGAAGTGTAGGGATGGAGCTCGATAACCGATACCCGGAAAAATCTGATAACAAGCTTATCGAGTACCCGTTATCAATAAGCTTTGGGCTTATCAAGCCTGTTATTGAGCATAGCGGCCCATGACGTCATGTTTAAACAATAAAGACAAGAGGCGATCAAGGAATAAATGTAATCATCCATGCTGGCACAAACATGTCGGTCTAAAAGTGTATTGATACCTGCCCACCAGTGCTGTACGTTTTTAAAGTAACGGTACACATACTAACCAGTTAACAGTTTCTTTAATGAATATTATTGTATTAGTAAAAAGGTATTTGAAGGCCCTAGTAAAAGATACTGGTTATGTTCAGAATGTATCGTCTCCAGTCTCGATAGTGGGCTCAATAAGAACCCTCGAGACGATAAGGTGATCGTTATCAATAAAAAAGTAACGAGCTCCATCCCTAGATAAGTGTAGAGAGAGTATCATGTAGTTTAGTCTCCGTCTCTCTGTAACACACCCTGGAAAAGAGCTGTTCTGGCCAGCAGCAGTACAAACACTAAAAGCAAGGCTTTCTTTTCCCACCCCCGAAAAGCGATAACATATAAAAAATGGCAGGCTTTTTTTTCTTTCTCTCTTTTAAAAGAACAATGATTAAAGTAATAAAAACATACAAAATTCTTTTTTAGTCTTCATATTATATACAATACAAGGCTGAAGCACCTTTTAAAATTCTTATTCTCAATTTTGATTTTATTTTGAAATAAAACATTTCCTTTATTCTTTCCAAAATGTGCATTTTTTCCTCCGTCCTTCCCTAATTCCAACAGTTCTTCGTTGTAACACAGTACCACCAGGTAGTTCTTCAGCTTCTCTTCATTAAGTGCATTTCCAGTTCAAAGACCTTTGCGTGGCTGCCATGGTAACATCAGTCTCATTGGCCAGAGAGAGGTGTGGGCATTTGTTTGGTGACGCGGCGCGTGTTGGGCTTTTTCATCCCGTCCCCCCCAGGGGGAAGTCGCTCCCCAGTTGGCAGGATTGTCTGCGTGAGCCGTGACTGATGCAGGGACTGAACCTGAGAGAAGCAAGGACTGGAGTAGAGAACACGTGCGCGTGTGTGTGTGTGTGTGTGTGTGTGTGTGTGTGTGTGTGTGTGTGTGTGTGTGTGTGTGTGTGTGTGTGTGTGTGTGTGTGTGTGTGCGTGCGTGCGTGTGCGTGTGTGTGGTGAATAATTAATATTGATCATCAGGTACCCCTTGTCCAGTACTCTCCTTGATCCCACGGTTGGTAGGGTTGGCAGACACTAGTGGCTCGTGGCACCATCCCTGGCTGGCCAAAAAATAAAAAATAAAAAATAAAACTGTCTGTCCTTCAATGTATGGTCCTGCTCCTCATGCATCCATCCACACGTCCATGCATGCATTCATATTCATTCATTCATCCACCCATCCAGCTGTCCGTCTTCTTTTTCCGTGGAGTCACGTTGGACCAGGCCATAAAAAATAAACTCTGGCAGTCTGAAAGTGGGGCTGGCCAGGGCCCGATACGAGGGCCATGGGGTCAGCGGGGGGGTCACCTGGGAGGGTAGCCCTTGTAGTGGCCCCCGGCTCTGGGCCAGTGTGTCTGTGGCAGTGTCAGGCACTTCCTGAAGTGCTCCAGCTCCGCCTGCTGCTTCTCCCTCTCCACGGCCAGCTTCTGGCGCTGGGACATCAGCTCCTAGACGCGGGACAGAGAACCAGAGTCAGTCAACTCGCCATTTAGAATACACTAGAGCGGGGCAAGTGGTCTGATATCATTAGGGTTTCTGGAAGTTTCTGTGCAGGACACACTTCTATAGAAGACATGCTGATGCTGACGTGACTTCTATGGAATCTAAATGAGCAGTCATGGCGCCTGAGAACTTTAATCCATGAGAATAGCTTAAATGGTAAGACCACTTTTTTTTTTGTTTTCTTACCTTATTATGGGCAAACTAGCCCATTCCATGAATTATTGCACTCCGTTGTGTTGTTTATTAGCAATTTAAGAAATACATTGACTTCCATTGTAACGGGGAAACCTCTCAAAATCACTCTTTTAGCACATAAACGAATGCAACAAAAGCTGATTCTGATCAGCAAAACAAGAGGAAAGTGAGGACGTGTGTGTGCGTCCACAGGTACATCCTGCCTCAGACAGAGGATAGGGTGACTTACCCCCATGCTGTGAGACAGCTGCTCCGCCGTCAGGCTGAGGCTGTAGTTCTGGGCCTCCAGCCGCCGACACTGGCTCTGCAAAACGTGACGCTCCACACTTTGCTCTGTGAAACACCACAGAGGAAATTAAGGAAAAGAGAAGAGACAATTAGTTTCACTTGACACACTCCACGCAGGCGCACACTAGAGGCATACTAGTCTACTACTCTAGGGTGGCAGATGTTGGTTTGCAGAGGAAAGGATACATTGTGACCAGCAGCACCCTCTGGTGTTTGGAGAATGCTACAACCGATCAGCTTACATTACATTCACTTGTGTTTAGTCTGGCAAAAGCGTTATTTTTAAGCACTTCATTATGGCAGAAAAAAAAGGTTGTCATTTATGTATACCACCCATTCTTGAGATAAGGAACAAAACTATTTTCAAATCAGATTTTTTATTTTTTTTAAGATACATTCAAATCAAATGGATGGATTTGTAGACACAGGTCTCAACTACCAATCTTGAGAAGGAACAGGTTTTTCGCATAACATTTCTTTCTAAAATGGGACATTTATGCACTTCATAACTGATTCATGTCAACTCCGTCAGATACACTAAAATCCCTTTTATTTTAATTTGATAATTTCAACAATAATATAAAGTCCTCAGTTATCTTATAATGGCTTTCAGTAATCAAGTTAAGTAATACAATTATTTTAATATTGTTTTGTTCCAATATCACACTATTATGAAATATCCAATTTCTCAAATCCGTCATTTAAAACCTATTTTCAATATTATAACATGAAAACCATGTAAAAAATAATAATCATCATTACGTATCATTTCAGTTGGTGTTTCAATACATAAGCACAAAGGATTTGACATCGAATCGTCTAACTCTTTGGAAATTAACAAAAACATCACGGGACCAACGTCTGACAGAGTTGACGAACATCTGACGGAGTTGACACGTTGAACTGATTTACGTTCTAGACCACCTAGGATCTTGATTCTGGTGACTAATCCCACATTTTCAAGGATGAGGAATACAGTGGTACTATTTATATTGGCCCTGTGACCATGGCAGCCATTTTCAAAATGGCCGCCGCCTGCTGTTATTTTACAATAACTCAAGTTCTACACCACCTAGGATCTTGATTCTGGTGACTAATCATACATTTTCAAGGATGTGGGATACAGTTGTACTATTTAGATTTATCCTGTGACAATGGCAGCCATTTTCAAAAATGGTGGACCTGCTATTATTTTACCAATTTAGTCAGGGAATATTATCAGAATAATGTCAAATCTGTGAATACATTTCTTACCAAGAATTTTCTTCACCAATGTGTTTGTAAAGGTGTCTACTAACATATCCCACATTGGTTTCTATTGAACCACCCTAGGGGCATTTTTGACAGCTGCTGAAAGTTGGGTACCATACCAAGTGGCTATGGCCAAACTAGGGAGTCTATGGCCAAACTAGGGGTCAAACCCCTTGGGCTAAATTCGGCCATATATCCACTTGCTCAAATGTGCCCAAATGTGCTGACCTCATTTTGTGATGACGGCTATGGCCGTTTTCAGCCCAAGGAGTGTTCTTCGTGCATAGCTAATGCTTGGAATGCATTCAGAATCAAAACTCCCTAATTTGACATGTCACATGCTACTTAAAGCATAATGAACATTTTGCCTTATATAGGTTGTTGATGGTACCCCAACTTTCAGCAGCTGTCAAAAGTTCCCCTAGGGTGGTTGAATATAAAGCAATGTGGGATATGCTAGTAGACACCCTTCCAAACACATTGGTGAAGAAAATTCTTGATAAGGAATTTATTACCAGATTCTATTAATATCCCCTGACTAAATAAATCATCACAACAGAGACCCGATTGACACCTAAACAACAAGTTTGGACAGCCCACCAATTAGTGTTACGGAAAATAGCAAGTGTCTACCCTAGGCCCAGAGGGAGACACAGAACTTAGATGCGGCTCACATGTTGCACGACTCCTCAACAAGCTGCCACCAGAGATGAGAGCTGAATTCCGCCGCACAATGCTCTGCGGCCAAGGAGCAACCAACACCATGTTGGAGTTCTCTGAGTGGTTGAAGCACGAGTCCTAGCCATATAGCCTGTGCAAAGGCAAACACCTTGAAGACCTGCTTGAGGTGAACAGTGAGCAGTGAACAGTGAGCGTAAGACTGAAGACAGAAAATCTGCCTTCAGGACTATCAAGCAGGATGTGCAGACACTGAAGGCATCAGTGTCGTTCTGTGTCCCCAGCATGTCAACCAAAGCAATGTTACCAAATCAAAGGAGCCTTCACCTCAAGTCACCTGGGGCTGGGTGAGCAATCGTATCCTGTATCTAGCCTCACAACTAAATACAGACACTGCCGTTTGAAAGGGTCAAACCCTTCATCCTGATTGGGGAAGACCACCCCACCTAATCACACCAACCGAACAAGTGAGGTTGGGGCCTCCAGGTGGGCCAGCAGCCATCTGCACAAGACTGGGCTGGACCCTGCAGGAAAGCAATCTCCAGCCAAGACAATGTAAGTTGACTATAACAGAGCCCCAGAACACAGAGCTCATGAGAAGGATGGAGAAACACTGGCAGGAGGCCACCAAGATAAAACGCCACACAGCAGTGGACAGTGAAGTCAAACTGTGCGTCTGTACCTGAAAGGGACAAGTCAAAGGCCAGAAAGCCCACCTCCTTTTAATGTCCTGTCAGTAGCAACTCAACCTGCACCTGAAATAAGCCCTGACCCCTCCCAGAGAAAGTTCATCCTTGAAAATGTAATGATTAGTCGCCAGAATCAAGATCCTTGGTGGTCTAAAACTTGAGTTATTGGTAAAATAACAGCAGGTGGCGGCCATTTTGAAAAATGGCTGCCATGGTCACAGGGAAAATCTAAATTGTACCACTGTATCCCTCATCCTTGAAAATGTAGTCTTAGTCACCAGAATCAAGATCCTAGGTGGTGTAGAACTTGAGTTATTGTAAAATAACATCAGGTGGCGGCAATTTTGGAAAATGGCTGCCATGGTCACCACGAGACAAATCTGTGATGGCCCTATAGCCAAAAATGTTCCTTAAGGCATGCTCTAACTGTGTGCCAAATTAGAATACGTCCCATTATTCAAAAACTATAATTTTATTGTTTTAGGAAGACTTTTGTCAACTCCGTCAGATACATGTCAACTCCGTCAGACACAAAACCTGACGGAGTTGACGTCTGACGGAGTTGACAAAATGGCATTTGTTTTCATCTTAACCCTCTGTAGTACAATGTAGCCATTTTGTTTTTTCTTCAGTTGTTAGCTAAACGTAACCCTAAACTAAAATACTAAACATTATTTTGGAATTCTTAACAAAGATCATAATAATGTCCTGACGGAGTTGACATGTAAAAGCTGTGACCACATTGATATCAACATTGTTTGTTTAAAATATCAAACAATTGAATGCTTGTCAGACCAGGTGCTCCACTGTTGGAAAAGGAGTCTTCAGGCTAAATCTGTCGACAATATTTTCTGATTAATTTAAGACTTTTAAAAAACCTGACGCAGTTGACGGAGATGTGGGACACACATTTGACATGAGATATTTAATGGAAAAAAAATAACTGTGTATATTGTTTGCTATGTTGTTGACAATCTACTTTCATTTAGTATGTATATTTATGTGATTGTGACAGTATTAGACACTTTTTTGGCAGTTTGAAATTGTGACCATTTGCTGGGGACAGGCTAAATACAGGCCTTTTTGGGTACAGTGCCTGCTTTTAACTAATTCAGATGGCATATGAAAACAATTATAATGAAATTAATGGCATAATAATACACAACTGTATTACATTTAACTTTGCAAGTGCTTTTATTTTATGAATTAATTTATTTTTAACATAAATAGAGCACCGAAGTCCTGACGTAACTCGCTCATCCCTTCGATTCCCCTGGTTCGCGGAAATAATTTCTCTATGGAGAATAACATGGGGTGATCTTAATATCGTCTACTATAAGCGTTGTGGTCCAAAAATAAACAAGCTGTCTCTGCGTTATTGTCAGGGAGGTGTCTCTGTATCGTTTGCAACAGTCAGTCACTCATATATGATACAGTCTGCTTCTAGCGAAAATGTAACTAATTCAGTAGCAGTAACATTAGCGTTTTCTCTCAGTCAGTTGATTCTTCATATCCATATGAGTGAAGCGGCCGGGATGACATGTTCATTTTTCAAACACAGTTCTTATATGAAGCAATCTAAAAATCCTCCTATGGCGATTTCAATGCAACTAAAAAAATACATGAACCTGGGGACTGACGCCCTCTACTGAAAGTGACGTCAGACTTCGGTGCTCTATAAGGCTCTTATGTGTGGGACATGTTTTTTCCACTTTTGTCCCTCATCTCAAGAATGAGTGATACATTGTTGATGCAGCAAGCAATAAGCATACCTTCGATGTATTCCTGATAGGCTTCGAATATAGATTCAATCCCCTGCCATTTGGGCGTAGGAGCCTCCTCCGACTCCTCCTCCGAGTCCTCCTCCTCGTCCTCCTCCTCCTCCGGCCCGGACATGTCGTCCCTCATCCCCGGGTGGGGCGGGGGTGCAGCGGGGGGGAAGTGCTGCCCGTTGTGCTGGGGGTGGAGGTGCATGGGGTGGGTGATGTGGTGCGTAGTGTGGGACAGGGACGGCCGGCCGGGGGGGGGAGGAGGAGCGGCGCTCTGCAGCAGCTCTGGAATGTTGTAGTGAACCGACGAGGAGTCCTGGAGGTGGTGGTGGGACGGCTCCGATACTCCACCTGGAGAGGAGGAGGACGAGGTGAAAATGGGACATTCGCATCGGGTGGAAAAGGTGCTCACATTATTATTGTTTTACTTAACACTGGGAAGTCTGAAAAAAATTTCACTACTACTCAGTCTGACTATTCCGGCCCAATCGACTGCTCTCCCCCTTTCTCCCCCGCACCACTCGTTCACACCTCTTCAGCTGGAGACGTCATTGTTGCCTACACGCACGCACTTTTCTTTTTTTTTCTTCCCTCTCTTATAAATACATTATTATACACCCAATGAAAATGTACACTTCACGGATTATATAGGCATATATTGCAACATAGCCATGGAAGAGTGTCGCGTTGCTGCCTTTTGTTGTTCTTTTTTTCCTTCCAAAAGAGCCAAGATCACTTTTCTTGTGTGTTAGCTTACATTTGCTAATATTATAAGCTAACAACATTAAAAGTCAATGTATTGTAAATGCGGCATGTCCGCGGTAAATTACTTATACAAGTGAGTCGCGTTATATTTACCTAAATTACCAGCCAAAGTACATTCCAAATAAACAATTATTAGCCACGTTATGTTGTTATCAGTTTAATTAATAAAAAACATTGCATTTCTTTGTCCCAACTTGCAAGTACATGAACCACGTGACCGGGCTGTTTTCTGCCCCCTCAATGTCGCAACCCAAATATTTTATAAGATGGCTCTCCGCATCATAAGTGCATAATACTTGTTTATTTGGAGTGAACATGACAATGACGAGTAAATAAATATTAACACGACTCCCGTCGATACGTTATTTAGCCTGGACATTTCCGCATTTAGCTGAAAACGGGCTTAGTAGCCTACTATTATATTTGATTGATTGTGCCAAAGAATCGCGTCGGGTCAAACCGGCCATGCAAACGAAAAAGTTATATAAATATATATAAAGTTATATATTGTCATTTTTATATAGAGGGGGAAACATTATAGGCTACGCGTGTTATCGATGTAATTATATATATTTGATTGATTGTGCCAAATAATCGCCTAGTTAGCTGTGTTGTGTGTAGTTGTGTGTTCTTTTTTTTTTCCTCCACCCCTCTTTTCTTTAAATCATAACTCGCAAATTTTTTGCTCATTTAAAAAAAACTCAAAATACTATGTAAACTACGACATTTGGGCTTTCATTTGGTATATAGATCGGTTGTGTAGGCCCTATCTACGAAACGGTATCAAGTGAAAAGAAAATGTCGGGAAATCGGTTTATTGTGTAAAAGATTGGATACGTCTTTTCAAATACGGCCGTTAGTACTGTTAATTCAACATCCGGTGAGGGGAGGATACGGATCGTGTATGTATTGTGTATGGAAATCAGCGCATACAGTGGGTGGGCTTTAGACCGGATGTAAGCCTTGCACACTAGCAACAGCAGCAGCAGGAGGAGGAAAAAGAAATGCCTTGCGTGCAGGGCAGGCAGACTTGCAGATCAGTTCCACGTCGCTTGCAGAAAGAACTGTTCTTTTGACTGACAAAACATTTAGAGGTTCGGGAGGACTATCTGGTTGGAATTATTTCAAACACTTTTTATTTTGTATCGCGCATTGGCAAGCATTCTTGCTTCATGGAAAGTAAATGTCGGTCGAGTCTAACCGAGCATTCAATAATAATAATAATAATAATAATAACAATGATAATAATCATTGTATTCATATTCCTATTATCTTATCAAAATAATAAACAAATTCCAAGTTAATTAACCAGCCAAACGTATATGATTTAATTCGTTGGACATGGAATGCAGGCTTGAACAATGCCGTCTCCAGCTGTCGGAGGTGACAGACGAGTGGGGGAGAAAGGGGGACGGCGGTCGATTGTGCCGATATAGTCAGACTGAGTAAGAGATATATGCCTAAAATCATATTTACAAAACGTTTCAAATGGGGAAAAAAACAGAGATGATTTCAATCGAATATTTAGACAAAGTCATGCAAGGGGAACTTTCTCTGGACTCCATGGGCTAAGAAAATAAACGTTGAAATCTCAAATTTGGTCAGAACGGCTGCTCAGACTTCCTAGTGTTAACCCATTTAGGCCTGACGTCGAAATAAATAAAAAGTCTTCTGAAAGAATATATATTCAAAGATTTGTGCCACATTTTCACGAGTGGCGCGCTACAAGCTTGTAGGTCTGCTATTTTTCAATAGCTAAATAATGCTTAGTTAAAACACCAATACGGGTTCCCGTCCAGAATGGGTGATTCTAAAAATCTGTTTTCTGAAAAACCTATGTTTCTATGTCAGTGTTGCTCAACCTTGTTCATGTCAAGGACCGCCGGAATTATCCGTATTTGGCTGCGGACCCCCCATCTGAAAAAAATTAGTTCCAGGGACCTCCCAGAAGCAAAGATTTGAGTTAAAAACGTTCGCTCTGAAAGAATATATATATTCAAAGATTTACGCCACATTTTAAAAAAATAGCAGATCTACAAGCTCGTAGCACGGCACTCAAGCTTCTAGATCTGCTATTTTTCAATAGCTAAAGCATGAAGAAGAGCCGTGAAGAATTCAAAAAAATATATATATATTTGTCCACGTTTGGAGTTAGATCATGGCAAGGTAACTATTAGAGACCAGGGATGAATCCGCGTGTGCACAATTACAATCCGCCCGTTATCCGACCACAATTAATCCAATGTATTAATCTGCACCACCCGCAATCCGCTGCGCAGGGAAGCGTATACAATATAGCCAATCTACAAGTACACAACACGTCGCTGTGACGCACTGTGATCTTGTAGATCGGCTAATTATACGTACTTGTACAAACAATGTCACTCACCACTCTCGACAGTTCACCAATGTTACGTAGTGGTTGTATATATCCATTTCCATGGTAACAAGCCGTCCACGTTCTCACATTGCGACGCATTTTCACACCGCATATCCAGCCGTCATCAGCAGGGTTAAGAACTTAATCACTCCCAGTCCCACGCCAAATATACTCTGTTTTACTTAGTTTTAAGTTTATCTCAGACTCACTAGCTGCCTGTAGGAGACTACTGTGTTGTTGTTGTTTTGCAAGGAGGACCCAAATTCATAGTTTCTAGTAACTTGTAACTATACAACCACCAAAGTGGTTCATCAGATCTATCCATCTACCAATACATTCACCACATCTATGTCTGTGTGTCTAACTCCGTATCTGTCAATGCGTCTGGGTTGCTTTTATATATATGGAGATCGTTGATGTAATCCATACGATCATAGTACTTCCACCAGTACTTTTTTTTTTAAACAAATATCTTAAATGCTTGACCTTCTCATGCCTATTTTTAGGCTGACTTTATGCACATTTACTGTCTTGTCTTGTCTTGTATTGTGTTTGATATAACCTATGACGTAACTGTAAAGCACTTGATGTAGGTCCTGCCTGTGAAGCACTTTGAACTGCAACCCTGTATGAAAGGTGCTATATAAATAAAGCTTATTATTATTATTATTATTATTACCATAGACATAATGAGTGCCGCACTAAGAACGGCTATAACGGGTATGGCATAGAAATGTGGACTGTTTTCCATCCATAATAATACATAATAATAAATAATAATAATAATAATAATAATAATAATAATAATAATAATAATAATCATCATACTATAATTTACCGAATGTCTGTGTGTGTGAGTGTGTGTCCGACCGCATTTTATCTCCTCATTATCTCCTCACTGCCTGCACCAATCGCTCCCACTTTTCACACAGGCATTGACCATATGAATATGGAGGGCGTGACAGAGCCCTTTTTTCGATTTGACACATTAATGATTATGAATTAATTTATTAGTGAATTAAAAACGCACCCGGGTGCAGTACCCCCCGCAGCCACAGGGCGGCAAAACTCCAAGTGAATTGCATTTTGGGACCGTCACTGATTAATACTGGGAAACAGTTTTCCGCGTAACTTCAGTTGTTTCGCCCGCAGTTACAGATCTCATCTTTCCTGCACCAGCACGGCCACGATCACAACGGAATGATTATCTATCGGGCTGGCTCTGTTGGATCACTTGATAGGACCTATAACTTTTAACCAAACGTGGGTGAAACAGCGTGCAGCCGCGCACGTAAAGACTGCACGTGCGCACGCACATGGAGTGGACGGATTGATTGATATAACACAACAACCCTTGCTTAGCACCTCGCTAAAAGCGTGTGCGCAGGCTACTCTGAGGTGGCCACCCACTGTCGTTATAATAGGAACCTTCTGCCCTTGCCTGGCTGGATTTGTGTGTGTGTGTGTGTGTGTGTGCGTGCGTGTGTGTGCAGACTACTTTTGCTGTGAGCGTGTGTGTGTGTGTAAACTACTTAAGCTGTGTGTGCGCACGTGCGTATGTGTGCGCGTGCGTCATCGTGTGGCCGTTTTCAGTTCGCTATAAACACAACACGAGATACAACTGTCTTGAACATAAGCCACACACACACACAGCGTGAAGTGGCTACAGCGCACGCTCCGGTGAAAACAGCTAATCTACAAGCTCACAACATCACAGGTTGCAAAAGCCATGAGTTCTCGCAAGCCAAAGCTCACAATTGAGACCGTTTTGGACGCAAATCCACCTGCAAATTGGATCTCTGCCACTGTCCATAACTCCATATATAGGTGCATGTCAAACTGGGGGTCCTTGATACTTTTCAAATGGGGCTCTGTTGTCTAATAAGTGTAAATGTTGCGGTCCTTGCTCTTGCCATGAAAACGTTTCCCTACCATGCATTTGTAAGAATACTTTCATGTTATACTGCTGTTTTTATTCATAAAAAAAAAACACACACACACACACACACACACACACACACACACACACACACACACACACACACACACACACACACACACACACACACACACACACACACACACACACACACACACACACACACACACACACACAAATATATTATACAAGTTGAAATATATCAGAACGGGTAAGGACTAGTAATAATAAATAACGATTAATTGAACAAATGTATTGATGGAATAATAAGAAATAATAAGTGTAGGTCATATGCTATACCTTTGTGTTTCTGCAGGGCCTTCTGAGTGGACTGAAGCACAGACTCGTGGAACTGCTGGGCGAACTCCTCCGGCGTGAAGCTGTCCCAGGGCTTGGTGCGTCCGTTCAGGAGGCCGTGGCCCTCTTTGGGCTGCAGGGGATGCGGGGCGGGCCGCAGGCTGTTCAGCAGGATGGAGCTCCTCTTTGACGTCGGCCCCTCGCCGGGCGGCCCCCGGGCCTTGTCGGGGTGGACGCTCGGAGCAGGGGGTTCCTTTGGTCTCAGTGTGTCCATGAGGGGTTTCGTGTGGCTGTTGGGGGACGCCGGCCGATGCCAGGAGGGGCTGTGTGGTCTGGCACTGGGGTGTTCTTCCGATTCGCTGGCAGGCTGCTCGGTGGCAGGGTCTGTGGACACAAAAGGAGATGCACATTACGACATAGTTGTAGTCGTGTTTCATCCACCCGTTTCGAAGCGAGTTGATGACATGCTGGTGGTGAAGGAGAATGTATCAAATGCTACTGAGGGATATAGAGGGTATGCGCGTGACATCATCATCAAACCAGGAAGTTATGCAGGAACGCCTACTGAGTGGCAAAAAACTACTTTCTGGCCTTGACAGTCCATACATCCAAACAGAAAAGTCCTATTTGATTGCATTAAACAACGTTTAACAATGTTAAACTCACTTTGCATGTTGCTTTGCCACTCGATGTGCCAGTCACTTTAAGCATGCGCATACCCTCTATTAGCCCTTTGCTAAATCCCTCCCCAACCTGTCCTTGTCCAATAGGCACGTTAGCAGCGAGGAGACAGGTCAAGCTGTCCTTCTCCCCCATTGAGATGCATGTTAAATAACGGGATTTCTCCATATAAATAATCGATCATTTCAGAACCAAGAGCATCAAAATGTCTTCTAAATCTAGTCAACCAGGCCTGCAGTAGGCTATGCACTGGACAATGTCTTCTAAATCTAGTCAACCAGGCCTGCAGTAGGCTATGCACTGGACAAATGTCTTCTAAATCTAGTCAACCAGGCCTGCAGTAGGCTATGCACTGGACAAATGTCTTCTAAATCTAGTCAACCAGGCCGGCAGTAGGCTATGCACTGGACAAATGTGCATGACATTATTTAAATAAACTAGAAATACGAGGAAATGACAGAGGGAGAAACAGAATCCAACATCAACTTTAACGACCGCCCGACAGGAGTTGTCATGTTGCACGGTAAGACTGCAGTCATTAGTATTATTGCCATCACCTGGGCGGGTCAGTCTTGTAACTTTCCCGACGTTAAGCTGTGTGTGTTCAACAACACAGTCCATGCAAAATAACACTGACAGCTATGAGGTGACGAAAGCTTGTCCTGCATAGCAACGGTTGCTAAACTATATGGATTGGCATTGGACAATCGCTTTTTGGGGTGGGGTTTAGCGAAGGGCTAATTGACTAGTTAGTGTACGTTGGATAATGTTGCAGTGGAACAGCCATTTAAAAATATGTTGATGTAATATTGTTTTGCCCTTGTCAGAATATCCACATTAGTAGCTGGAAAAAAGAGCCCCGCTTTTGGAGATTGACTTAACGTTTGGACAGAAACGTACTAAACACTGATGAAGCACAGGTTAGGTCTCTTACCAGAGTTGTGTGCTAGAGGGCTCTTACACTGCGGATGGGGGGCGTGTCTGATGGTATCCAACGTTACACTCTTTTCTTTGATAGCTTGAAGCAGCTCCACCACCCTTTCATTATCTGCGAGAGCGAGACAGACGGAAAACAAACATCACTTGCAAAATCTCTGTAGCCTTTGTTTGTCCCCATCCGTCTGTAGCTAATCCACCATTTCATAAGCACCGACTGCGCTTACCTCTTCTTAGACACGGAAGGTGTTTGTGCAATGGGTGTGTGTGCGTGTGTGTGTGTGTGTGTGTGTGTGTGTGTGTGTGACGTTGAGGTCCTCCTCCCAACAGTGTGGGTAGGCTAAGGGACTACACTAGGATCACTGTAAGCCTACCGCTACCACCACTCCCAGTGTCGTGTGTATGCGTGTCTACTGCGTGCGTGCATGCGTGCGTGTGCGTACAGAACCGCAATGAACAAAGTAGAACACTAAAAAAAGGGGTAATGCATTATGCATTTGCTGGCTTTGTAATGTATGTCATGTATAATAAAGTGCGACTGGAGGTTCACACATGACTGTTGTGTGACCCTACATGAAACTCCTTCAGGGCAGAATCCACATGCTAATGAGAAAGTGGAGCATGTTAGACAAGGCAGAGAGTTCAGCGGTGGCGGCGAGCTGAACTGGGATACGACTAGTAGGCCTCGGAGGGAGCTCAACGCTGGAGAGGACGGAGTCATGGCGTTTGGGTAATTGATGGCAATAGGGAATGCAAGGCTGGCGTCACAGTAGGCCGTCACGCCTACTGGCGCCAAGTGTCTACAGTTGGTGTTTGAGTGTTTAGTGCACAGTGCTAGAGCTCTTTCAGTTCGCCAAAATGGGATTTATGAAGCTACTTGAGTAAGCTACTACTACTGAAATACAACAAGTAGGCTTCTCACCATAAGCAAGATCAGAATAAAGGGGATAATGGACACACAGAAAAGCAACAGGTCTTAGTTAAGGTAGCCTAAGGTGTGCACATCTCAGAATCCATGCGCTATGATGGTGATGATTGAACCTGCTGCTTTTTACCCTTCTGCATACAGCATGTGAATCTGCCCTTCTTACCTCTCCTCTGCTGCACAGTGACGTGGGACAGGCTGAACATGGTGAGGAAGCGCTTCTTGTCCTCCAGCTCGGGCCCGTCCCGGTCCATCTCCTCCGGGGTGAAGCGCGTGCTGAGCGGGGCGGGGGGCGGAGGAGGAGGGGTGCGCTTGGCGTGCGGCGGGGCGGGCGGGGAGGGGCTGCGCTCCCGGAGCATGCGCCTCCGTTTGCGCCTCTTCTGCTGCACGAGCTGGTCGCGCCGTCCCACCGTGGTCAGGCCCAACACTCCCAGGAAGTCCACTTTCTACGGGGAGGGAGCAAGGGAGGGGGAAAGGGAGGGGGGGGGGGGGGGGATCACGTCACTATACAGAGTCTTTGTTAGGGATATAGCTTGTTCATTTTTTATTGATGACGCACCACTTAACGAGCCGGGTTCCAAACAGAACCAGTACTTTTCTAACAGACGGCAATTAACCTATTTACTTTTGGAAAAAAACATTGAAGAAACTGTTAACTGGTTAATATGTGTACCGTCACTTTAAAAGCGTAATGTTGTTTACCCGGGCAGCGCTGGTTGGCAGGTATCAATACAATTTTAGACCGACATGTTTGTGCCAGGTGATTAAACTTATTTCTTTATCGCCTCTTGTCTTGATTGTTTATCGCTATGCTCGATAACAGGCTTGATAAGCCCAAAGTTTATTGATACCGGGCACTCATTAAGCTTGTTATCGGGTTTTTTCAGGTATCGGGTTTCGAGCTCCATCCCTAGTCTTTGTGTGTGTGTGTGTGTGTGTGTGTGTGTGTGCGTGTACGTGTTCTCCAGCTTCATAGGGAACCACAAGGAGTCATTAGGGACAGCGGTGGTTTTCAGGACGTCTCCACTAGGCAGAAGTACGGCGACTATGACGCCACAGCAGTCAAAATCGTTAAACAAACAGCCGTCAGCGACGCGTTCCCATCCATGTTTGGTTCCCATGGTGATGCAGCATGTGCATGTGTCAAACATAGCATGTGTCAAACATAAACACTTTTATTTTAACACCCCGTTGCGCATCAGCTAACTTGCCGATATTGCTTAATTCTTACATGCGCTTGTAAACACATTACACAGCATAAGAGAGGTGAAAATGTATTAGAGCTAATTTCAATAAACATGGTTATGACATGGCGTTGTAGACACTATACGTGTATAGTGTAGGTTCTGCCGATAGGAACGGCTGAAACGGCAAGCAGGTTTATGCATCGAGCACTGATCAATTTCCGGTTGCCGGAAACTGCCATAGCCGTCGTTTCTAAACCCATTTTGGGCGGGAACCCCTTTTGGAGTTTTAAGCATTATGTTATCCTTTAGCCGTTGGAAAATAGCAGATCTACAAGGTCATAATGGGGCACCGAGTGCCGCACTATGAACTTGTAGATCTGCAAATTTTGAAAAATCGTGAAAATGTGCCGCAAATCTTCTATATTCTTTCAGAGCGAACTTTTTAACTAAAATCTTTGCTTCTGGTGAGGTCCCTGGAACAACATATTTTGAGATTGGGGTCCGGGGCCAATTACATACAATTATAGATGTAATAACATCAATAAAAAACAACAATAATAAGTACAACCTTGAACCATGACCACCTAAATAAATGAGACACATGCTGTCAGTGGTTCATTTGTTTTGGTTTCCCACAATTTTCATGACTTAATAAACTTTTTACCCCCAGTAATTTCATGAAGAAAAAAAAAGAAAAAAAAAGAGGTGTGCTCTTATCATCATACATCATGCTCCGTGCTCAACCAATCAAATCATCACAAATGACATTCCGGCCAATCACTTTTGATTGGCCGGACACATTGTATCCTCAATGTGTACTTTGATCAGCCAATCAATTCATCGCTATGGGGTGATCAGCCAATCACAAAGCCAATGTTTGTGTTCACACAAACCCGGAAAGCTGGCCATAGGAAGGGCTAGCATGGAAATGAAAAGACCACACTGTTCTCATTCTATAGTTCATATGAGTCATCCACTTAAATGACATGTGGCGTCTCTTTAAAACCTCACCTGTTGGTTGCCTGTCAGATGAATTATTCTTATACTGTAGTTCCTTGTTTGACTCTGTCCACTAAACCACACCTCCAGTGTATTGTGGTCACTTGGTTGTTTATAAAAAGGGACCCTGGGCTGTCCAGAAGCTCTTCTATTAAAAGAACATTGTTTCATTCCACTCTACCTTTCGTACTTAGACTCTGAGTGTAAGTTCTGAAAATATACAACAATATGGCTCTCAGTTATTGTTCCCAAACTGTGGAACCAACTACCTCAGTAGGAACCACTGACAGCATTTAGGTGGTCAAGGTTCAAGGTTGTACTTTATTGTTACATCCTGTGTACAGGTACATAAGAGTAAAACTTATTTTAGTTTGGCTGCCTTACAGACAATGCAGCAGCATAGATAGTGTAACATTCAAAACAACAAAAAACACAGCAAGCACAGCGAACAAGAATAAGCAAGAAAAAGCAATCAAATAGTTAGTAATTCCGACTCAGAATGCACTCTGTTCCATTCCCGGAAGAAGGGGTGAAATGGCCTCATGCGCTGAGGTGAGCAACTAGATGCAAGTGGATGGGAGGAGAGGATATTATATACTCTAAGGGTGGTGTTTACCTGGGTGGAGTCGTCCAGTTTGAGCGCGGGCTGCTCCGCCACCCTCCGGAGGTGAGCTCGCACCTCCTCCTCGTCGCTCTCGTCATACGAGTCGTCCAGCTCGTAGTAGTAACCTGCAATGCACACCACACACAGCAGGGGTCAGCGCTGACACTTTCACACCACTTTATTACCAGTGGTGGGGAAAAAAAGTACTCCACCAGTGGTCCTTGAGGGGGTTCCAGGTGGTGGTCCCCGGCTAAATGATGGAGAGTCTGGTAACCAAAACTCCCTTGCGGGTCCATTTGGTTTCTTTTTACGCTTATTATTATTATTATTATTGTTAAATTATTGTTAAGCATCTGCATTACTTAGTTTACAAGAAGTATACACAATTAGAATGTAAAATAATGTAGAATAGTTGTTATTTTGATTTGCCTGTTATCCATCCTATTGTACCAACATCAGTACAGCATGGAATTGTTGACAGACAACATATTATCCAACGACAACAAAATATTCTTTATTTTTGGGTAGAGGCTAAGTGTCATCGAATGTTGAAATCAACAATGGACCTTGATGTGAAAACCAGTGCGTTAAGTGGGCTTTCCCGGCAGTAGCCGTACCTTTCTCCCGGGCCTCCCTCCTCCTCCTCTCCTCCAGGTCCAGCTTGCTGACAGGCCTGCGGTGCTGCTGGAGGAAATCGTCGTAGATCAGGGCCTGCTGCTGCCCCGACGCACAGGGAGGTCCCGCCGCGCACACCCCCGACAACACCTGACAATGTCTGCCGGTGGGCCCCTGGTGGTGGCAAGCGATATGGGAAATAAATATAATGTCACGACATTTGTTCAAGGCAGTATCACCATACACGATATTATCGCGATATGTATTTTAGGGTTATTGATCAAGACACTTAACAGTGCAACCAACCTACAAGGAAACACAGACTAAAAGAAAAAGGAGTAACAGAACATTACAACACTTTACAATACATTACAATACCCCTTTTGGTGTTGACATTATGTTATGCTTTAGCTATTTAAAAAAATAGCAGACCTACAAGCTCGTAGCGCGCCACTCGAGCTTGTAGATCTGCTATTTTTTTAATCGAAGAACGACTGACATAGAAACATAGCTTTTTCAGAAAACTGTCAGGATGTAGAAGACATTTTTAGAATCAGATCTCAGGTCAAAATGGGTTAAAGAAACCATCATTCTACAACAGCATAAAATTAAGGTATAGAACTGCAAATCATAGAATGCGCAGTCACTGTATCACAACATATATACGACATCTCTGAAAAGGCATATGGTCAAGGCATTTTATCACGATATTTATCACCATAATGGCAGAAGCCCTACCTGGTGGTGGTATGCCTGGAAGCCCTTCAGCCCAGCAGCAGTGGCGCTGCCCCCCTTGGCGCTGCCCCCCCCCAGCTCCCCGTACTGGCTGGGCAGGGACAGAGACGCCCGCTGCTGGCTCAGGAACGACTGCGTGGACTTCTCCAGCTCCGCCAGGAAGGTGCTGTGCCCGTCGGGGGCCGACGCCGCCGGCGGGGGGCCCCTCAGCGGGGGGTACTTCTCCAGGGGGTCCCGCCGCCGCAGCAGCACCCCGTCCTCGTGCTTCACGGAGGACGGGGGGCCTCCGCCGCGAGCGAGCTCGTAGTGGCCGAGCCCCGAGGGAGCGAGCTCGTAGTGGCCCAAGCCCGGGAGGAGAGGCTCGGCGTGGCCGCCGCGTCTGGACGAGTCTGAGGTGGTGTCGATGAGGGAGGCCGGGTTCCACAGGGTGGTGGGGGGCGGAGGAGGGGGGTGCGAGGGGTCACGGTGGTGGTGGTGGTGGGGCAGCGGCGGCTGGGACGGTTTCGGGGAGATGAGTGGCGGCGGGGCGCCCAGGTGAAGGTGGAGGTCGCGGCCGCCGGCCGAGTCGTGGTGATTTGGTATGGATCTGTGCCAAGACGAGGAGAGAGAGAGAGAGGGGGGGGGGGGGGGGGGGGCAAGCAGAGGTCAAGCTCTGGCCATCCGTTACAATGCACAGCACACCTGTACGTCTTTCATGGGCAAGAAATATGGCTTCCCTCCCTCCCGCCACGCACAATGCAGAGGCACACTGTATACTGTATAAACAAACACAGTGCCTCGCTCCCTTCCTTCCTTCCTGTCTATCTGTGTGTGTGTGTGTGTGTATGTGTGTGTGCGTGCGTGTGCGTGTGCGTGTGTGAAGTGGTGTTATCAGGCCCAGGCAGAGCAGCCCAGAGCAAAGTGAGGATGTGGCGAAGGCAGGCTAACGCTGTCCTCCAAACACACTGGGGCTGCCTTTGATCTGCCAGGCCCTTTTAGCATGGCATGCACGCACGCACGCACACACGCACGGACGCACGCAAGCAGGCACGCACACACTATAGCAGGGCTACTCAACCTTTGATGGCTCAGGGGCCACTCAGCAAAATACCAAAAGTCCAAGGGCCACAAGTCCAAATAATGTTGGTCCTATATTTTTGTCCGTGATTTTCTAACACATTATGAGTTGTCTAAAAATTTAGGAAACACACAGAAAACGGACGACATTTCCATCTAGGAAAGGACAAACCTCATTGAAAAAAAATATTGTCATGACATGGAATGATTATTAATAAAATAATGTGTTATTAACAAAATGAGGCTTTTATTCACAAAATGTGATGAGAACATGAACAGACTACTGCATATAAATCAAATATCAGAGATAACCAAGAGGCCAATACTACTGAAATGAATAAGCCATATCACAGTCTCATGGACTGGTACAAATAATAACATACCTATAAATTACAGTTTTGGAAACAAACATATGTTTCCTACTTAATGGGTTCAGGCTCTCTGGACATACTTGATTCCAAATCAAGAATCAGGCTTCATTCACCAAATGTGAATTAGTAACAGTGCAACAATGTATTAACCCTTGGACTACCAGTCCCAATTTTTTTGTTTGGGTAACAAATTGGCATATTTTTAATTCATCTTTTTAACATACAAGAAAGATCTGGTGGATTGAAGAGATGTTTTTCTTTTTTCATTCATTGCAAATGTATTCTCTCGATTCGCCACCAGATGGCGGGAAAGCATCATTATGCAGATTTTGGCTAAAATAGACAGATCTTCCTAAGTCACTTCCGGTTCAACGATCAACAACAACCTGTAGTATTTTGACCCTAGTCAATAGCTTGGCTGGTCCGGATTGCTAAGCTAATGCTATATTTTTCATAACTAAGTCAAATTTACCTCAAATCAACCCCAAAAGATCGCAAAATATCACATTTTTTACAGCGACGCACATAGAGACGGCGCGCGTGCACGATAGCGCACGATCACGCGGATTTCGGCCATTTTTTGGTAAATTACATCCAACATTAGTGGTATTAGCGAAAAAATATTAATTTTTGCTCTTTTGACCCCGCAATAACTGATATTGATTGTCATTCCGTTTTTTCCGTTAACGGGAGGTTTAGATTTTTCGATTAATTCCGTTTTTTCCGTGAATTGTAGGCCAAGGGTTAAGTACAATAAGTCATTGGCTGATTGGCTTCAGTCAGTGGCTCACAAACACAACAGAGAATCATGAATATCTTCTTCCAGAGAGAGAGAGAGAGAGAGAGAGAGAGAGAGAGAGAGAGAGAGAGAGAGAGAGAGAGAGAGAGAGAGAGAGAGAGAGAGAGAGAGAGAGAGAGAGAGAGAGAGAGAGAGAGAGAGAGAGAGAGGGAGGGGGAAGGAAGGGGCCAAGGGGGAGAGATAGAAGGAGAGGGAGAGAGAGATGGGAAGGGGGAGAGATAGAAGGAGAGGGAGAGAGTGAGAGTGAGAGATTTCTTACTTAATGTGACACTTAAGTCTGCATTTTCCCCACGCCTCCGACAGTCATGCATGCATGCATGGGTCTCGTCAATGAAAGCGTTGCGCTGTTTTTACTTGATAATTCCCATTGCACTTTCACAGATCCGAAACAAGCCAGGAGGATATTCTTTGCACAAGCACAAAACATGCTGCTTTCTGTCCGCGCCCGTAACTTGTTTGCACTTCCTCATGACAGTCGGTGTTGTTTACCGAACGCGAGCCGATATACAACTGCACAACGCGTCGTGGATACATGCTGCAGCAGTGCTTGTGGACTTGTAAATCGACAACAACAACACAGCCACTTTTTGTCAGCAGGAAGAACAAACAGCTCAGTAGCGCATGATCGCATCGTGTGGTTACAAACGCTAGAAATGACCTTTCTTCACTGAAAGCAGAACAAACATATTTTGTATTAGTATGACCATGACAGGCCGGTGGGCCGCACGGACATGTTGGACTACTCAACCCGCGGCCCGTTGAGTAGCACTGCACTATAGTGAGAGGGACTTCAGAGAAGGGTCCACAGAAGGAAGGGCAGGGTGAAATGGTGGAGATCGTCTTGATGGACAGATAGACACAGAACTGAAACAGAGACCTGCATCTCTTGTGTTTTAGTCACGCCTCCATATATGGTCACACATCGTGACACCATGCCTCCATATATGGTCATGCATCGTGACATCATGCCTTTTTTTAATGTTTTATCCCACAATTTTGTAACCTATTTGTTCACCCAGTGTCAATTATCTAATGTAATCTTGGGCGCTACAATTCCTCTGGCAACCTGGGGGGGGCAGCGCACTGACCTCATGCTTCCTTCTATGCATGAGGAGTCCAAGCTGCTTCTTTTCACCTGAGGGAGAATTTCCCCAGCCGGACGTAGCGCGTGGAAGTAACACGTTATTCTGACCAGTTCCTTTCCCCGCCATCAGGCTGGCCAGGGGGAGGTAGTTTAGAGAACAGGATTACGGCATGTTTTTGTGAGGGTACCTACACTAGTGGGACACAGGGAGAACATGCAAACTCCACACAGAAGGGCACTTTCACCAACCCCGCCTCGGGTATGGGCACTGATGACGCAGAGGAGAGAACACACCCCCAGTGCCCACAGCGTTCCCAGCGGGAGTCGAACCCAGGACTTCTATCTGTGAGGCGACAGCGTGAACCCCATATATGGCTATCTCCATATATGAAGATCACGACACTGACCTCATCTAACCCCGGATAACCATACATGGTGAAGACTGGATCATCACCTAGATCTGCATATATGGAGTTGGCCAGCAACTCTACATCGGACCTCAAACCTCAAACCCTTCTTAGATCTTTATATATGGAGCCGACATGTTCTGACATGTTCATCTGACCTCATCAAACCCTGTACACTCAAGACATGCTCCATATATGGCCAGTCCAGAATACATTCCATATGTTGATCTGACCAACCCATGACAAAGCGCCATCGCTCGCCCAGCAGTCTGCCGTCACCCATGCGGATATGTTGATCTGACCCCCCAGGCAACAATAATCTATAAGCTCACAGCACAACATGGATGCGACGCGCCGTGAGCTTTTCACTGGCGTGCTCCGCTGTCGTACGACGATAGCTTAAAGTGACCACGCGAGGCAGAAAGATGGACCGAGCGCTCTAATAGACAAACACTCTGTCCAGGCCGCTCGTTCCAAATCAAACCTGGCAGTGAGCACAGGCCGGGCCTGACCAATCGCATTACTGCCACTGCCTCCTGTTTTGTGTGCACATTGCAGTCAGTGTATGTGTGTGTGTGTGTGTGCTGTGCTCTATCTGCAATCGGTAGCCTGTGGGCAGTGATTAGACTGGACTGTTACTGATAGCTGATGTGTTGTGTTGTGTTGTGTTGTGTTGTGTTGTGTTGTGTTGTGTTGTGTTGTGTTGTGTTGTGTTGTGTTGCGCTGTGTTGTGTGTCCCCTGCAGTACCAGTTCAGCATTAACCCCAATCATTAAACCTAACTTCACAATACCCCCCCCCCCCCCCCCCCGTCTCTCTCGCACAAAGCAGGGTAAGCAGAAAGCTTATGCTGTGCAAGGTTGAGAGGATTAGCCGAGAATTAGCCTTTGTGTATCTTATTGAGCCGTCCTGCTCGCTGCTGCTGCCTGTTTTTAAAAGCCTCATCCGCCACACGGACGAGAGAACGAGCCGTCGGGAACCTGCCTTGCGGCTAAACGCTGTCGTCTGTCTGCTTGTCTGTGCTGGAAGGTATAGCAGGGACAGAAATAGAGCAGATGGGAGGATTCTGACAGGGAGGGTATGTTCTTTTCTTTCAGTGCTGACAAACAGACTTCTGAAGCCTGCAAAGCTTAGTGTGGCTGGTCTACAGAGCTACAACTGCTTCCATCAGGATGGGATAGATAGATAGAGATAGGATAGATAGATAGATAGATAGATAGATAGATAGATAGATAGATAGATAGATAGATAGATAGATAGATAGATAGATAGATAGATAGATAGATAGATAGATAGATAGATAGATAGATAGATAGATAGATAGATAGATAGATAGATAGATAGATAGAGAGAGAGAGAGAGAGAGAGAGAGTCTGTCTTTGTACACAATCATCTGTAAAAAGACATGGGCAAGATAATTCTCTGATGAATTACCGGTAAACACCTTGGGATGTATAACCAAAAATGTCCCTCATAATAATTATGGGGCTGTGGTATAAAACTCTTAAAGGTAAGAGGATATGGAATCAGTAAATGCAATGGCCTCAAAAGATAAGTCAGTCAGTGTGAGTCGGTGTGACTGTAAATCAAGTGTAAATGTGAGTGCGTGTGCGTGTGTGCGTGCATGCGCGTGCGTGCGCGTGTGCGCTCTCTAACCTGTGAGCCTCCGTGCGGTGCTCCGGTGCTCCATCGGCGTTCCTGCCCAGGTCCAGGTGCTGCTCCAACACCTGCTGGCGGAACTCCGACACCTGGTACTGGCGGTCTTCCTTCTCCTGACGCAGCTTGCGCTGCCGCGCCAGCCAGCGCTCCTCCTCATTGGTCCTCTGGAGCAGCAGGGCCGACGAGAGCCCCGCCCCGCCGGGCACGCCCATGTAGAGGCCGCCCACGTGGTGGGCGGGGACCGAGACCAGGCCGGGGACGACAGCGGAGGCGTGATGCGGTTGGACGATGGCGGACGAGTGAAGACCCGGCGGGATTGGCTTGGGAGCCGCGAGGGCGCCGCCGGGCTCTTTGGTTTTGTCTGGTAGTGGTGGGGACGAAAGCAAGGCCAGTGTGTCAATAACCCATTCTGGACGGAACCCCTTTTGGTGTTTTTTAAGCATTATGGTATACTTGAGAAACAAATAGCAGATCTACAAGCTACGAGCTTCTTTTTTTTTATCGTGATGTGGCGCAAATCTTTGAATATATTCTTAGAGCCAACATTTTAACTCAAATCGTTGCTTCTGGGGGTGTCCCTGGAACAACATATTTTCAGATGGGGGTCGGTGGCCTGTTACATGATGTTTGGGGTCCTTGACATGAAATATTGAGCACCACTGATATAGAAACATAGGGATTTCAGAAAACTGTTAGGATTCAGAAGACTTTTTTTTTTTTTTTGACGCCAGGCCTAAATGGGTTCATTTCTGTCCACAGATGGTAGCTAACTCGTGCCAGCCGGAAATTGCTGAGATTACTACTCATTCACCTCCACCATATTTTACTACATTGTTTCACCCTGCAGAAAAGTAGAAATGAACAGTGATGGCCTGGTGTGAACTCTCTTTACGTAGCCGTTGCTCTGGGAAATGGCACCAACGCTCAAAGAAATAGCCGTTTGTTATCTAACCAGACAGTTTACATTGTCACACTTTTAGACCATATCCGTGGTCATCATATTTCATAATTGTGCATCTTGATTTCATTCACCCGTTTGATTCCCATTGCCGCGTCCGTCCAAAAGCAGCTGGTTTTGATTAGTAGAACTACTACTTTAGTATTGTATCTGAAGATAGTATAGGTTAGAATTAAGCCACACAGCAGTAAACTGGTAGAGCTGGTTGACTGTCTGGCTTGTAAACAAACAAAGTCCATGCGTCGTGCGTGCTGCATGCATGTAGCAGAGCTACCGGCCCATGCATCGCCTGAAGGGATGCGACGCTATGATCGGTTCAGATACTCAAACTGAAACTTCAAAATAAAATGCCCAAATTCCACCATTACTCTATACTGTGTCATACCGGTCCGATTGGGGGTGAGTCTCTCGGGCTTGGTGGCCGTCCGGTCCTCCTGGCCTGCTGCCCTCATGGCGTGGAACTCGGCCAGGTAGTGGCTCTCCATGGCTTTGGACACTTGCAGCTCCTTCTCCCTCTGCGCCCGCTCCTTCTGCCTCTCCAGCTCCCGCTCTCTCTCCCTCTCCTTCTCCCTCTCGCGCTCCCTCTCGCGCTCGCGCTCCCTCTCGCGCTCCAGCTCCTTCTCCCGCTCGCGTTCCCGCTCCCTCTCGCGCTCCCTCTCGCGCTCCTTCTCCCTCTCGGCCTCGCGCTCCCTCTCCTTCTCTCGCTCGCGCTCTCGCTCTCGCTCGCGCTGCCGCAGCTCGTCCTCCATCTGCAGCCTGGGGAGGGGGCGAACGACAACAGGGTGGGGGGGGGGGGGGGGGGGGAGAGAGAGAGAGAGAGAGAGAGACAAAGAGTGATGAGTTGCTCCATTAATCCATTTTGACCTGGCGACGATTCTACAAATGTATTCTAAATCCTGACTGTTTTTTGATGTCAGTCGTTCTCAAACACTTTCATGTCACTTTTCACGATTTTTCATTTTTCATAATTCTTCAATAGCTACGATGACAGTTTTTAAAACTGTTATGGTGAGCTCAGCTGTAAACCACGTTAGCGACCATAATATGAAAACTATCTATCACTTGGATTTAAACATGGAACCTGCATTAGGCGCAGCATTAGGTGAGTAATTAATTGTATAATGTGTTGGACATTTGTGGTTGTGTTAGTGATAAACGGACAGCTGCTGCAGTGGGATCCTAGGGGAAAAATGCATGGGGAATTATTTCCTGGGTCTGTCGTCGTCATAAAGGGGACGGGACTGCGACACTCTATACAAACCTGTGTGTGTGTGTGTGTGTGTGTGTGTGTGTGTGTGCGCGTGAGGACCTTACCTCTCAGAGATCCTCTCGGACTGCAGGACGGACAGCGAGGGGTGCGTGAGGTCTCCGGGGTAGCGCACCCCGGGCAGATGCATGTGAACGGCCGAGGGGTGCATCGGTGGCATGCCGCCCCCTCCCTGCAGCTGGTAGAAGGGCGACCTCAGCGCCGACAGACAGAACGGGTCGTCCATCCTGTGGGAGGGGGGGGGGGAAGGAAGGAAGGAAGGAAGGAAGGAAGGAAGGAGGAAAGGAGGAAAGAGAGAAGAGAGAGAAAGACGCATGGATTGAATCACAATAATATCTTATGACATGAAACAGTGTGCCCCCACACACTACTGGCGCCGTTCCCTAAACATATTAACATGTATTAACATGTAAATACAATTATGATGTTTTAGTGATATTTACTCATATACTGCCAATCAGGTGAAGAAATCACAGCTTTAAACGCCTGATTTTTATATTAAATATCCGAGACCATAGGGGTTTTATGGAAGATACTTCTGCACATAATCCTATAGTTTGCCCACTAGACTACTTTGGCTTATTCGCTTATATGTCTAAATAGAAGAAATGCTGGCCTCCCCAGAATCCAAAATGACATGAAATCCGTCGTGGCGAATGAGAACTTCACTGACGGAGACGTCAGGAGAAAAGGCCACGGCGCGATGCCTTGCCCTGCGGTGACAGCGTGGTGGTGTTCATTCCTCCATTAACCTGAGTTATCTCCATCTCCCTCTGACACACGCTCCTCCATCTCTCTGTGACGAGAGACGTGCTCTGTCAGATAAAACCTCATCATCTATCTGTGCGTGTGTGTGTGTGTGTGTGTGTGTGTGTGTGCGTGTGTGTGTGTGTGTGTGTGTGTGTGTGCGTGTGTGCATGCGCCATGCATGGTCACAGAGAACGGAACATCCTCTCATTAACTCCATTACAGTGCAGTGTGTGATGGGTGCTATACAACTACAGGCCTCAGATCCCGCTAGCTTGACAGACTGGGGGCACGCAGGCTGTCTCGCAGCCCGAAGCAAGCAACAATCCCCCCCCCCCCCCCCCCCCCACCCCTCTCTCTTGATGCACACACACACACACACACACACACACACACTATAGGGTACGTCCGCATCTAGGATGCAAGAGGCGCTGCAAACCATGCCTTATATTGACAGCTTGGAGTAGTCTAGTAGTGTGCTATAAATATGCTGGGGGTCTGTAACAAAGGAATCCCCATGCAGAGCAGCTCACCTGTTTTGATTGATTGATTGATTGATTGATTATGTATTAACAGTATGCAGAATGGTTACGTTTCAGACGAAAGCACAAGTCAATACAAAGACTGTTAACTGTGGACGACACATGATAAAAGCATGACACTTGTTTACAACGGGGTCCACCATTTTCAATTCATCAGAACATTTAGAGACGTAACCTTATCTAAACCTGGCTAAGGCCAAAGAAATTATCTTTAATTTCCAGGAAAAAGGGGATTATGCCCCCATCCCTGGTTATCGATGACCAGCCTGTCGAAAGGGTCGACAGTTTTAAATTCCTTGGCACCACTATATGCTGCTCCTTGAAATGGGAAGTTAACACTAGTAACATCTTGAGTAAAGCCCACCAGAGGCTTCACTTCCTACGCCTCTTAAAGAAGTTCGGTGTGACCGGGGAGGCGTTGGTTCACTTCTACAGAGCCACTGTGGAGAGTGTCCTCGTCTTCTCAGTCAGTGTGGTATGGAAACACCACCGACTTAGAGAGGAAACGGCTGGAAAGGGTGGTACGCACAGCGTCAAAAATCATTGCCTCAACCTCCCATCCGTCTCCTCTATCTACACACCATACGCACTAAGCGCAGAATGCAGAAGGTGATCGCCGACCCCTCCCACCCTGCCTGCTCTCTTTCGCACCCCTGCCCTCAGGTAAGAGACTCGGTCTCTAAAGTGCAACACCTCCCGCTTCAAGAACAGCACTTATCCGAGGCTGTCTGCCTCCTGAATGCTGGCCCTCTTTTCACTCGCACTTTACAGCGTGAAACTGCTTTGTTAAACGATGAACTGTGATGAATTTGCTATTTATTTATTCAACATGGATCGTAACGTTTTGCATTCTTCTTATTTATTGGTCCCGGCAGGTAGCTCACCTGTAGGACGTGAAGGAGGGGTGGGGCAGGTAGCCGGGTGGTAGTAGCCGCTGCGGCTGCTGCGGTGGCGGGGTCCAGGCCCAGGGGCAACGAGGGCATCCGGAGGGCGTCCTCGGCCGTGGCGTAGGGCCGGAAACCACGCAGGTACTCCTCGGGCACGCCCCCGGGCGGCACGCCGTGGGTCAGCTGCCTGGGCAGACTGAGGGAGAGCACAGGGGAGATTTAATCTGAGTCTAATTTAGCCGTAGTGCTATTTGGTCTTCTGAAATTGGTTAGTCTTAGTCTAGTCTTAGTCGACTAAATATCAAAATCCTTAATCTTTTAGTCTTACAGGTCTCTATTTTCGTCCATGCTAAACCCCCCTTATGCCTAAACGTCTTTGCCTTTTTTGTTTTGTTTTTGTTGAAAGACATGATTTTTGAATAGTTAAAATAGCCAAACTACAAGTTCACAACGTGTCGATGTAGATCGGCTACTATTCAAAAACTGTTCAAAATAGTTTAAAAAAATGGTTCAGGGATAAGAGGTTTAGCATGGATGCCCTTTGTCTTAATGCAATGTTAATTTTGCCAGAAAGGATTTAGTCTTAGTCTTTTGATATCACACCATTTAGTATCATAGTCCTATTTAGTCTTGTTAAATTGTTTCGTCTTAGTCTAGTCTAAATATCAAAAACCTTAAGCTTTTAGTCTTAGTCACAAAATGAACACTGAATTAAACGTGGGAAGGAAGCATGGATGGAGGGTATAGAGCGTCGCAGTCCCTCCCCCTTTCAGAACAACGAACGGCCCAGGAAATGAAAACGCAATGCATTTCCCATAGGCAGTTCTTATTTAATTTATTTAAAGACCTTTTAAGCGTCGTACGAAGCAAACTCTTGTCGTGACAAATCATGACAACACAAAGAATTTTTCGGGCCAACAAAGAATTAGAAAGTAGAAAAAAAACGGCAGGTTACAACACTTTTTTTGTTGTTTTTCTTCTTTGTAATTATTTGTTTGGTCCAAAATATTGTGTGTGTTGTCATGATTTGTCACGACAAGAGTTGGCTTCGTACGACGCTTAAAAGGTCTTTAAATAAATTAAATAAGAACTGCCTATGGGGAAATGCATTGCGTTTCATTTCCTGGCCGTTCGTTGTTCTGAAAGGGGGAGGGACTGCGACGCTCTATAGGATAGGAGTATTACGTCAATGGCTCTCTCACCAGACAGACACAACAGCACCATCAAGACCAATTAGTGACACATTGTCTGCTATTGACGTATATACGTGTTTTAATAGCCATCTGTGAGTGATGTGTATATATATATATATATATATATATATATATATAATAATACATACGTTTTATATCGCTTATATGGATCTGAAACGCCACGCAAAAAAAACGTAACTTTTTGTCCTGAGCCGGTTGCTAGGCAACGCTCTTGCTCTCCCCTTCACGCACGGAACGTGCTCACGCATGCATAGACTAGAGCGGGGAGAGCGGGGGAAACGGAAGTACGTATTTGGGTAGTAATCACCCCAATTCGGGGGATTACTTGTCGACCACTCAAGTGTCGACCACTTAAGCCCTATACTTTGTCCTACGATAATAATAATGAAAATAGCCGGCCTACCGGCTCACAACGCCTCCCGTTGCAACAGTGTGTGAGCTTGTAGATCTGCTATTTGTGATACATTTCTTAAAATATTTGTTTACAAATCTTCGGGGATGCCGCAGGGTGAAAGTGTTTTTTAACGATAGGTATTAATCCAGTTCACACTCACTTGAGAGGCTGGAAGCGCGAGTCCTGCATGACGGCCCCGGGAGTGAGGCCAAAGGCATAGGGGTTTCCCAGGAGGTGTGCAGGGACCGAGGGGCCACCCTTATCCTGCTGCGAGAGGGCCCCCTCTGGCCCCAGACGCTCTCTACTGGCCCCACGTGGCCCAGAGTCAGCCTGCAGAGAGACGGAAGAGAGAGAGGCTTTATTAGTCATTGTTCCGGAGGGCTCTGTGACCGATACGGCTGTCCACACTGGGGGGACGACGACGATAGAATAGGCCTGTTTGTGGAGAGAATCCCCCCCCCCCCATCCCTCCCTTCCAGTCAACCCCCCCTCCAGGCACCATACTCCTCTCTCTCTCTCTCTCTCCTCTCTCTCTCTCTCTCTCTCTCTCTCTCGTCTCTCATCTCTCTCTCTCTCTCTCTCTCTCTCTCTCATCTCTCTCTCTCTCTCTCTCTCTCATCTCTCTCTCTCTCTCTCTCTCTCTCTCTCTCTCTCTCTCTCTCTCTCTCTCATCTCCTCTCTCTCTCTCTCTCTCTCTCTCTCACACACACACACACACACACACCTCCCTGTGAAACAGAGCGATCAAGAAGCTCTCTCTGATGAGGACATAAAATGGAGGAGAGCAACAAGACAGATAGCAGGGCATAGAGAGAACAGCTAAGCCTCCTTAGATACAACAAGGAGCAGCGCTATTGTTCTAGTGACGGATGAGATGTGATGTGTCGCTGGCGAATCTACAACCCCAGTGTGTCTACTGAGATGTTGACTTTGATCTGTGTCTGCGTGCGTTGCGTGTCAGTTTGTGTTGCTGGTGTGCCACAAAGTAACATCCACTGCATACATCTCTCTCTCTCTCTCTCTCTCTCTCTCTCTCTCTCTCTCTCTCTCTCTCTCTCTCTCTCTCTGGCAGCAAGCCTGAGCTCACTTACCAATCCCACGAGCAGCACACACAAACAGCCAGCGGGCTCTGTAGCACGCTGCTATGGAGCTACAAAGGCGTCCTGCTGAGGCAGTGGGAGTGCATTCTCTGAAGCTTTGCTTTCCCTCTGCCCACAACAAGCAACAATCGCGGAAACAAAATGCGAAACTTAACAGACCTAAAGAGTACGAGGTAACTATTTATCGGGTGTGTGTGTGTGTGTGTGTGTGTGTGTGGGGGGGGGGGGGGGGGGGGGGGGGGAGTGTGACGTCAAGTAGGGCAACGGAGGGGGAAAAGAGGTGGAGAGATGGAGGAGGGGGGAGTCATGGCCCTGGGATTATTAGAGAGAGAGAAAGCGGCAGCCATCTTGCCACCGGGTGCTGATGATAGACTTTTTCCGCGATACTGGCATCGGTTACTCGGGCCGATACCACCCTCCAATACCCGTACTCGGTACTCGGAACCGGCCCCCCCGATACTTTGACCCGAGTACCAAAACATCCAATTGACACTAGGCTGAACGAATGCAACGATCTACAAGCATAAATGACAACTAACAAGTGTAAAAAAAAAAAACACAAGAGTAAAGTACTCGTATGATACTCGGTATCGGCGAGTACTAAAAATGTAGTACTTGTACTACAAGTACAAGTACTACAAGACTTGTACTACAACTCTGAACTACTGAATGATAAAACAAAATCCCATTTAGTGAGAAGCTCCTGTTCTGGAGCCAGTGACCCAGGCTGACACTGATGCGCCAACATCTAATATTAAATGGCTCTAATGTTTTGGGCTCCCTCTCTCTCTCTCTCTACTCTCTCTGCTTACACCGTCTCCCTTTCTTCCTTTCCTTCCCCCCCCCCACTATGTCTAGTGTTACCGCTTGTTCCTTGTTGTTTGTCACGCTCCACCGGGCAGCCAGGCACACTGGCAATCTTCCCTCCCTCCCTCCCTCCCTCAGACCACCTCCCTCCGTCTCTGTGATACAGCTCGCTCCCACCCAGGCCCCTCCCCTCCTAATGGCTCCATGAGCACGGGGGGACGGGGGGGACGGGGGGGTTGGTGGCCTTTCCCTCTCGATGTGCAGCCATCCGGAAAAGTGGTTCAGATATGTCAAAAGAAGTCAAAATCAGAGACCCGTCCGGAAAAAAAAGGGGGAGACGCCGCAGCCCCCTCCTCACCTCACACGTCTCCTCCGTGGCTGCTCGCCTCGCCCCACACACACACACACACACACACACCCCCCCGCCTGTCTCTCTACTGACTGACTGGTGGCTGTCTGGGAGTCGCATAACCTGACTATTAACACAGACCAGAGTCAGACATTACCACTGTAATTTGTGGTGAAACAACCAGACATTTTGTCCCATCCATACATCTCGGGAATTGTTTAGCACGTGCACACAGGCACGCGTGCGTGCACACGCACCCACTTACACGCACACAGGTCCTTTTTGCTCACGTCTCTCCCAAACACCATGAAGATGTATTAGCAGAGACTCTACAAGGCAATAACGATGCCTAGCCAGTAATATGACTGTAAATCGGGTCCATTTGGTTCCATTTGTACACTCTCAAGAGTTCAATTAACAGTGCTTTTACAATACAAATTGGGGTCTCAAGAGATAGAAATGCCATTAAATGGGGGTCTGTAAACTACTGCATGACAAACTGGGGGTCCTTGAAATTAAACAGCTTGAGAATCACTGCTAGAGACGTACAAATCTTCTCTCGTGGGGGTCCCTGGCATGTATTTTCAAATGGGGGGTCTGCGGGCGAATTAGTGTCAATTTGGAGGCCCTTGACACGAACACCACTGGTCTAAACCGAGACCTCTGAGGGTCTGCTCTAACACCCGGGGGAATGACGGCAGCAGCCAGTTTTAATCTGTCGGAATATGTTCAGAGACAAATGGAAAAGGAGTCGGATTAGTGTTCATTCCAAAATGGGACTTGTGGCTCTTGTTTAGAGAGCGCTCCAGTGTGGCCTGGTGAATGGCGAGCAGGGATGTGAGAGAGATGCAGCTTCTGAGCAAATAAGATGCACTTTATCCGATCAAAAAGTGGATCCAAGGGAGTGACATAATCGGTCCCGATGAAAAGCACATTTGGACGCTGT
The DNA here is from genome assembly GCF_964188405.1 of Protomyctophum parallelum. NCBI lineage: Eukaryota > Metazoa > Chordata > Actinopteri > Myctophiformes > Myctophidae > Protomyctophum > Protomyctophum parallelum. The sequence continues at coordinate 64,066,789 of NC_139699.1, read as the reverse complement.
AAGGACGCAGCCGTAAAAGTTGTCAATTTCTTCTTCTTTTTTTTCTTGTAATTTTTATCCCATCATTTTGCAATCCATTTTTTGACCAGGGGGAGGCCGTTTAGAGACATGGGTTACTGCGTGATTTCTGTGAGGGTGCCACTACCTACCTACCCTATAGGTACCTACCTACCCGAGGCTAGGGGACATGCAACAACACACAGAAAGGCCCTTTCCCACCCAGGGTATGGGCACTGATGGCGCGGAAGTGGTCAATTTCTACTGGCCACGGTGAAATAGTTTATAGCCACCGTCTGGTGACTCCCTCAGGTTCTTTATTTATTTATTTATTTGACCTTTATTTATACAGGTTAAATCCCTCTGATAAGATCTTTTTACGAGGGAGGCCGGTGTTTACTAACACACCTCACTGTCACAGGAATCCACTGCATCCATTCAATAAATGAATGAATGAGGCAACAACCTGTGTGCATATCAAATTAGCCCTTCGCCAAGTCCCTCCCCAACCCGTCCTTATCCAATAGGCACGTTAGCAGCGAGGAGGAGACAGCTAGGGCAAGCTGTCCTTCTCTCCAATTGACTTGTTAAATAACGGGATTTCTCCATATAAATAATCGGTCATTTCAGTACCAAGAGCATCAAAGTGTCTTCTAAATCTAGTCAACCAGGCCTGCAGTAGGCTATGCACTGGAAAATGTGCATGACATGATTTCAATAAACTAGAAATACGAGGAAATGACAGAGGGAGAAACAGTATAAGAATAAACTTTAATGAGGCCCAATGGGAGTTTTCATGTTGCACGGTGAGACTGTGGTCATTAGTATTATTGCCATCACCTGGGCGGGTCAGTCATGTAACCTTCTCGACGTCAAGCTGTATGTGTGTTCAACAACACAGTCCATGCAAAATAACACTGACAGCTTGTCCTGCATATACTAAAGGTTGCTAAACTACTAGGACAATCGCTTTTTGGGGTAGGGTTTAGCGAAGGGCTAATTTAACGTGTGTTGTTGTTGTTATTGTGCTTTATGTCTTTGGACTAAGCCAAAAACCTCCTGTATGCATTTTAAAAGACAGCTGAGCGAGGCTCTCTGTGCGACCGTTGCCCCACTCGGGGAGGCTTGGGAGACCCTGTGCTTTTGCACACTGCTCGTTTACGCCTCTCAGGTGTAGCCATGAATCCAAATTGCCAATTAAAAAGCAATTAGAGGCAACGGCGGGAGCAGACTCCTGCAGTCATTAAAGCAGAATTCCAATGCAGCCATCTTCCCTCCCTCTCTGCTTCAGCCTTGTTCCCCTCATCTCCACCCATTAGAGAGAGAGAGAGAGAGAGAGAGAGAGAGAGAGAGAGAGAGAGAGAGAGAGAGAGAGAGAGAGAGAGAGAGAGAGAGAGAGAGAGACAGAGAGACAGAGAGAGACAGAGACAGAGACAGAGAGATAGAGAGAGAGAGAGAGAGAGAGAGAGAGAGAGAGAGAGAGAGAGAGAGAGAGAGAGAGAGAGAGAGAGAGACGCTTTTACATTTGTAAAAAAAAAAAAAAAAAAAAAAGCTGAATGGGGACCACAGGGCAGCGCCACAGCGAAAACACAGGGCAAAAACTAACTGAACCGAACAGCGAGGACAGAGGACAGACAGGAGTGGGGTTGGGACAAGGGACGTAGAGAGAGAGAGAGAGAGAGAGAGAGAGAGAGAGAGAGAGAGAGAGAGAGAGACACGGAATGAATGAGTGACAGGGCAGTGAAATCTTACTCTAATGTCAGCATGGGTCAGTTACCCTCCTGTCCCGGGGAAAGGCCCTTCCTCACTGGTGATTAGAAGAGCAAGCAGAGGGCCAGACAGAACTGTCTTTGTTTGAGAGGGGACGTTCGGTCTGTCTGTCTGTCTGTCTGTGTGTGTGTGTGCATGCGTGCGTGCGTGCGTGCGTGCGTGCGTGCGTGCGTGCGTGCCCCCTTTATGGCCCCTGTGTCTCTTGTGTGACCACATGCGTTCACCAGAGCGACACAGTGTAAACACAGAGGAGATGCTCCCACCCACCCCCCATAGCCCACCCACCCCTCGTCCTATCTCCTCTCACCCTCATGTCCGCCTCATATCACAGGGTGGGTCACCCCGAGCTATCGGAGGCACCACAAACCCAACAATGCACCCAACAACGTGCTCAGTCCCCTCCCGACCAGACCACCTGACCCCTGTACGGTACGGTACACCCACGCAGGACTGATCTATATCAGTGCAGGTTTTCAGCCATTTTCATTTCAAGGCCACGTTGTTTATTTGGCATTTGAGCCACGGACCATCATTTTGATGACATTTAGCTTCTCTTAGAACCGAGACTAAAGAATATTTTGTTGTTTTGTTTGTTAATGATTTGTCCATTCAATGCCGTGTTGAAAATAACTATTTTACATTCTCTATATAAATCGTGTCGTTACTTTCTGTAAATTAACTAATGCTGGAACCCTTTCAAGTAGCTAGGGACCAACTGGAACCCTCTCAAGTAGCTAGGGACCCCCTGGAACCCTCTCAAGTAGCTATAGGGACCACCTGGAACCCTCTCAAGTAGCTAGGGACCCCCTGGAACCCTCTCAAGTAGCTATAGGGACCACCTGGAACCCTCTCAAGTAGCTAGGGACCCCCTGGAACCCTCTCAAGTAGCTAGGGACCACCTGGAACCCTCTCAAGTAGCTAGGGACCACCTGGAACCCTCTCAAGTGGGACCCTTTGGAACCCTCTCAAGTAGCTAGGGACCACCTGGAACCCTCTCAAGGAACCACAGGTGGATGTATGATCATACATCAGAATACATCATCTCATTCTGGCCAATCACAATTTGCGTCCTCACTTGTGTCTTCGATGTTTGCATTAACACTCTTTTCTTTTTTACACGAAAACTCAAAACTAGTCATAGGTGATGGTAGCAAAACAATGTTTACACGAACCCTCAGCGCTTGGTCATTGATTTGGTCTAATTTTTTTTTGGATATACTGTCAGATATGAACCGGCGACTTACAGGGTTAAATTAAGCCAACACCACACCACCTGCCTCACTTCACAGCTCTCTTCCAATACGCTGAGCTCTCTCTCTCTCTCTCTCTCTCTACCTCTCTCTCTCTCTCGGTCCATCCTGGCCCCAGCTGACCCTTGATCTCTGGGAGATCACTGCTAATGCGCGACAGGCCATGGAGGGTGAGAGGAGGTCAGCTGGGGCCCGCAGGCGAGAGAGAGAACAATGGGCCCTGGACGCTCCCACACACACACAGTCACATACACGCGCACACGCACGCGCACACGCACCCCCTCTCCCCAATATCGGAGGGGGGGAAACCGCCAAAGTGATCCGTGGCGGCGGCGTTCGTCGGACTGCTGTCCATAACTGCGCGGTGCTCGTCCTCGACCATTAGCCCTGAGCTGAGATAAGAAGGGCTTAAAGCAAGACCATAATCCATAATCCACTCCTTATCAAAGTAGGCAGTTCTCTCTCTCTCTCTCTCTCTGTGTGTTAAGGGCGAGGGGGCCTGTAGGGGCAACGAGGCACAGGATGCACTTGACTGTGGGTGAAGAGGATGATGTTGGGTGTGTGGGTGGTGGGTGATGGTGGTGATGATGGGTGGGTGGGTGGTGGTGGTGAGGGAGAGGAGGGGAGGAAAGGCTGCAGGGTTGGGAGAGAGAGAGGGGCGGGCAGGGAGGATAGCTGGGCCAAGGGCGAGAGGGGTGTGGAGGGAAGGGGGGGGTGGGGGGAGGGGGTGGGCCACAGATGTTAGCTGCCGTTGAGACTGTCACCTCGTCGGCCCGGTGGCAGCTGGCGTTGTTTAACACACAGCCAGCACCATGAGAGAGGGAGCAGAGACAGAGTGTGTGTGTGTGTGTGTGTGTGTGGGTGCGTGTGTGTGGGTGTGTGTGTGTGTGTGTGTGTGTGTGTGTGTATGTGTGCGCGCGTGCATGCGAGCGTGTGTGTGTCGGGGGGGGGGGGAGTTAGCCATTCATAGTGCCACCAGCTATGTCAGATGTACATATGCCACAGCTAGAGGTGACAGGTCAAGCTGGAAAATGCACTAATCCCACCACGGGAGCCTCTGTGTGTGTGGCTGTGTATGTGCGTGCATGTCTGTGTATGTGTATGTGCGTGTCAGTGTTATGTGGGGGTGTGTATACTGTGTCGGAGAAAGGCGCGTGTTGACATGCGAGATTAAAATGTTGCATCGACGGTCCAAAAAAACAAAGACACAGAGCTGCGACTGCCCCGCACACATCACATCCACAGAGCATCAGAGGTTTTCAACCCTTTTCACATTACTCATTCTGCATTTGAGCCACCGCCACGGACCACCATTTGATGACATTTAGCCTCTTCCGACCCAAAACTCTGAATATGCTGTCGGATAGGATTGTGTCCACAATTCCATGCTGTATTGATACCATTGGTACCATAGGAGAGATAACAGGCAAACATTGATCAAAATAACAATTACTTTACATTCACTAACTGTGTAGACTTCTTGTAAATTAAAGATGGAGTGCCACAATTTTTGTATTTTTCCAGTTTTTCATGTGTCTATGAGTTGACAGTACTTCATTAGACACCCTGGAGTCGTTTTTATGTGCAATGGTGTATTAACATTGTATTTAGGGTTTCTTCCTAGAGGTTGAACCCTTGACAGTCAAACGGGCCAATGAAATAAACAGTAATTGCGAACGCAGTGAGCCACTTACTATGACAGCAGGGGCTGAGTGTCTGTGTGTGTGTGTGTGTGTGTGTCACGCTGTTATGTCACGCTGTTACACCACCGGCCCGCCACCAGAGGGCGCAGCTGTGGCACGCACGCACGCACACACACACACACACACACACACACACACACACACAGGGCGCAGCTGTAGCACACACACACACAACCACACACACACGAGCTGCGTTCGCTTCACGCGTTTGCGCGTCTTACTTGTATAGTGACATCACATTATCAGCCCCTCCCCTAACCCCATCCCCCTTTATCATACAACTACAGCTGTGGGTGCGGCTTCAGTTCAGGTGGATACACTCTCAAGAAGAGTTAAAGATCTAATAAAGGTCCGTTTGGTTCCCGACTCTCCATCATTTAGCTGGAGACCACTGTTGAAAACCACTTGCCACGCATCGTACATCACAGTTTTCTCATGGACATCATGTCCAGTTTTGTCCACAGAGCTCTGTCTCACAGACATCGTGAGCTGTGTGCGTGTGTGCGTGCGTGCGTCTGTCTGCGGTCTCACCTGGCGTCCCTCATTCCTCCACAGGCCGTTGCTGGTCTTGGTGGGAGCGATGGTGACTACGGGCGGGGTGTTTGGCACACTGTGGCCCCCGCTGGGGACCAGGACGGGCCCTCCGGGGCCCACCAGGGGACCCCCCCTCTTGGGCGTGCTGACCGGAGAGCTGTGGTTGGTGGCCGGGGATGACACTGGAGAAGACTCACTGCTGATGGACGAGCCAGCTAGAGAGAGACAGAGAGAGAAAGTGAGCACACGGTAAAGGTGTCATTAGGGACGTTAATTATTATGGATAACGTTCACCTTATAGATCAGGCTTATCCAGCTGGGTTCTTATCGAGCCCACTATCGAGCATTTTCTATTATTTCGTGGAAAGACGGGAGACAGTTATTCTGAACAGAACCAGTATCTTTTATTAGGGCCTTCAAACACAGTACTTTTCTAACAGACGGAAGGCAATTGACCTTTAAAATAATATTAATGAAACTGTTAACTGGTTAATATGTGTACCATCACTTTAAAAGTGTAATATTGTTTACCCGGACAGCGCTGGTTGCCAGGTATAATACATTTGTAGAACAGTCATGTTCAATTAACTCTGTAGATCTGTAATGTAATGTAGATCTGCTATTTTTGAGCATTGTGTTGCCATTCGACTGGCGCAAATGCGTTGTGAACTTGTAGATCAGCTATTTTCACCAGAAGGAGAAGAAGAAAAAGGAACAGAAAAGCCACGCACCACGCACGCACACATACACACACACCGCCAGATGGATGGATGGCCCGGGGCTGTCATTACAAAGTAACAGAGATCAGGATGAGTCACACAGCATTGACATTGACACACACTGCGGGACACACACGCACACACACACACAAACGCCCTGTCGTCAGCTTCTATTCCGTCGACTGACTCAAACTATGACGAAAAATGTTCTGCGACTGACTTTTTTTCAAACTAAATACACGTGACAATTCCGTCAAAACAGAATCTACACTAACATTTGAGGGGAGGGACTATTGGAGAAGTGATAGAACTAAAAGACCTTAAAATAATTTTGTGTGGTTGCACACTCGGGTGTTGCGCTCTGAAAATAGCAGATCTACAGGCTCACAACAATGTGAGCTTGTAGATCGGCTATTTTCAGCATGCAAACCAAGTGTAAAATTGGCCATTACGACTCCATCAAGGAAAGCCAAAATACAACTTTTTCGACAAAAAACAACTCTATATTTCATATCCCACGATTTTGCAAACAAAATAAAATAAAAAAATCACCCAGTGTCAATTTTCTAATGTTACACTGAGCTACACTTTCTCTGCCAACCTGGGGGGCAGCGGACTGGCCTCATGCTTCCTTCTATGCATGAGGAGTCCAAGCTGCTTCTTTTCACCCGACAGGGGAGAGTTTCCCCGGCCGGGCGTTGTGTGTGGAACACGTTATTCCGACCAGTTCCTTTCCCCTCCATCAGGCGCCCCTGCTGGCCAGGGGGAGGCAGTATAGAGACCATTACTGCATGGGCACTGATGACACGGAGGAGAGAACACGCCTCCATCGCTCACAGCGTCCCCAACGGGAATTGAACCCAGGACCTTCTAGCTGTGAGGCGACAGCACTACCGACTGTGCCACCGTGCCCCCTAGCCAACTGAAACTAGACTAAAACATTTCACATGACTAAAGTATGATTAAAACTAATTGGAATTTTATTCAAAAGACTGGGACTGGGACTAAATCTAAACTTTGCTGTCAAAATCAGCACCCCATCCACAGCCCTCTCACATCAAAGAAGCATCCTCGCTGAAATGAACTGTACGGTGTGTCGTGCATACAGGCAGGCAAGACACAGGTATAAAAAGACACGCTGCCTCACACACACACACACACACACACACACACACACACACACACACACACACACACACACACACAATTTACAATTTAGGCATTTAGCAGACGCTCTTAATCCAGAGCGACTTACATTTAAGCAAGAACAAAAGCATGGGAATACATCACATAAAAGTATTTATCATGAAACATGCGTAAGCTAAGAAAGTAACAGTGGAATATCTATATAATGAAACTATACATACACTATACATATAAACTATACATATTTACTACTATGCTATACATATGTACTATGGCGTGCTATGACTAAATACAATACAATTATAGTGCTGTCTACATAACATGCTATAAGTCTGTATAAAATGCTATCTAAGCCAACATAAATGCTATCTAAGGGGTTAGGGTAAGTGCTATGGGCCATGATGGAGTCTGAAAAGGTGGGTTTTCAGGCTACGGCGGAAGATTGGGAGTGATGCTGCAGTTCTGACTGCAATGGGAAGTGCATTCCACAGTTTTGGAGCCAGAAGGGAGAAGAGTTTGGGACGTGTGGAGCGTTGTCCCGGCATTTTTAGTGAGGGTACTTCCAGCTTCCCACAGCGCGCGCACGCGCGCGCGCACGCACGCACGCACGCACGCACGCACGCACGCGCACACGCACACACACACACACACACACACACACACACACACACACACACACACACACACACACACACACACACACACACACACACACACACACACACACACACACACACACACACACACACACACACACACACACACACACACACAGCCCAGCCCTGCAGGGAGAGCACAGGGTCACAGTCTGGTCACATGGCTCGCATACGATAGGACAGTGTCTGGTCACATGGGTTGCATACGATAGGACAGTTTGGTCACATGGCTCTTTGCGGGCACACAAAGCTCTCGTATAAGATGTTCGCATACATGCACACATTCACGTGCACTGCACACACACACGCTATACAGTCTTGAGCCTAAATCATATTCTTTTAGGATTTCGTCGAAATTCCCAAACTCCGTCCACATAGAATGCAAGTGTGATCTTTACTGCCGTTTTTCCTCTGAATTGAGGCTCAGATTTAGGTGATATGAGGTGAGGGACGATGTTAGGAGCTAAGTAAATAGAATCTGCGCGACCTCGCGGTCATATCAGCACTTATGATGCTAGCGAAGGTGACCCATGCACCGGTGGATCGAAAATGGCAGAATACTACTTCCGGGTTCACATGTGGTCTTCTTCGCTGCCTTTTTCATGCGTTCTGTTGGCCCCCGTTCTGCTGGCCCCCATTAGAAAGTATAGGGAGGGAGACCCCCATAAGAGAAGATCTTTACGGCTCTAGCAATGATTCTGAACCATTTTCATTCAGGTTTGACCTGAATTAGGCCACGGTCCTCCCATTTAACACCCTGAACGCCCAGGCGTATTTAGGACCATTAAATCAGAGCGCCCAGCGATTTGCAGCAACGGAGCACATTTAGCGACGCACCAGGCGCTATCCCGGATGCTCTGAAGTATAGCTTGATGTAGCCAAAACACCCCAGAGACGACCGACAACAATGGGAGGTATGATTAATTCTAACGCGACTAGCGACGGGACCACGATGGCCCGTCTAAAACGTACAGTAATCTTGGCTTAGAATTGGACAGAATGTTTTAGACCAATATACAAATCTATATTGTAAAATCTAAAATCAATCGTACACAGAGGCAGTAACTCAGAGTGTACAAATGGAACCAAATGGTTCCATTTGTACACTCTGAGTTACTGACCCATAAGGGTCCGTTTGGTTGCAAATCATCACTTAGTTACAGGAACTCTCTCAAGGACCCCTAGGGGTCCCCGGACCCCACTTTGAGAACCACTGACCTACAGAGTCAAATCTGGGGGTATTCATTTAAACTGTAAAAGTATAAAAACTGCACCACGACGAGCAGTGAGGGTTTGACCTGACCCTTCCTCATGAAAAAAGTAGTAACCTTTACAAAAGAAAAACTAGCAAAAAGAAAAATACAAGCATAAAAGGTATATCGATCCGTATAAAAACGCCTCGTCCGGACTTATATCATCACTGAATAATGGACGGGAATCAATAATGGCAGGAGGTGAAAGAGAATCTATGGGCTGGGTGAAGATTAGGCCATGGGGGGGGGGGGGGGGGTCAAGAAGAAGAAAGAGAGAACGAGAGAGAATACATGCGAACTCATTCAGCGCCACAGCACCATCTGGTGGAGGGCTCTCGCCGCCACAAGTTCATTGTCAATGAGCGAAGCTTTTAATTTGAAAGCCGTTTTGGCCGGAAACAGGAAGTCAAAATGTTTCGCGATTTCGTCATTTAATTCACCCAAAACATACTTTTGGTAAGCGACATACTATATCGTTTAGATAAATCTGATGCAAACCGTGCTTGTTTTTGGCCAAAAAGAAGAATCCAGAGATATTTTCGTTGTAAAGCATAAGCCAGCGGATTTTCCATTTGCACTTTGAGCTGTTTGCATCCACCGCATCGAAACAGGAGTGATATGAGGGGAAACTGGACGCAGCTGATCACCGTAATAAATTGTTATTAAAAATAGGTGTGATAAGGCGCCATCGGTGCCGAGGTACATGCGAAAATAGGCGTCAAAAGGCGCACTTGGCGAAGGGTGAGATAAGAATGAAAAATGGGGACAGAGGCTGATTGAAAACAAAATGACAAAAAAAATGACACACAATGAGAGTGCACTGCAAAAACAGGTATGAGGTAAGAGGTGGGGGTGGGGGGGCAGAGCTGAGAGATGTGGAGTGGGTGCGTAGGTGTGTGTGCGTGTGTGTGCACTGTGCACGGGCCATAGCTTGTCTGCACAACAGCAGCAATTAGTGCCCCCCCCCCACACCCCCCGCTACCCATCACCTCAGAGAGCCATTACTCTCCCCCTACAAGACTCTACTAGGCCAATCAATAGCAGCCCACTCAGCCTGGGGGACTACAGCTACACTTAATACAGCTCTAATGTCACAGCCTATTCAGTCACACAGCCCAACGCACGCACACGGACACACACACACACGCACACATGGGGTGGGACAAAGCAGACTTGAGGGAGTGAGGAGGTAGAGAGAGAGAAAGAGAGAGAGAGAGAGACAGAGAGAGAGAGAGATCACAAGAAATCCTGGGCTGCTGAAGCTCCTTCTAGTAATAAACCTGTTCTCTCCCCCTCCCTCCCTCCCTGCCTCCCTCTCTCTCCACCGTGGTGCTCTCGGTGGAGGGGGGCAGAGGAAGACCATAGGAGGGAGGGAGGGAGGACACACTGAATAATTGAGAGGGAGGACGTAGAGAGGGCCTTCTCTCACAGCGTACTGAATCCGTGTACACTTCACAAGCTACCTTATACCGTGCAAGCGCACGCACGCACGCACAGAGCTATTATTCTCCATCCCACTTCCACTTATATGCAGACTCGCGCACGCGCACACACGGAACGTTTTACACAGCCTGCTCCCTTTTTTGTTCCCCTTCTGTTTGTCAAACAGGCTGCCTCGCCTCGCCTGCCTCCCAGCCAGCCAGGCAGCAGAGATGTCAGCCTCTGTTTGCAATGCATTTTTCATAAACACATTTACAACGGTTACGGCCAGTTAGGGCAAGGGGACTGATGTCTGATGTGTGTCATGTATATGTAAGAGTGTATGTACAGTATGTGTGTGCACGATGTACAGTATGTGTGTGTGCACGTACGTCTGTGTGATCCCTTTATATGCTTGCGTGAACTGCGGATAGTCACAGGCGAGTCTTTTTAGTCACTTCTCGTCTCCCCTCTCTACTCCAATTGTCTGTCTGTCTGTCTCTCTCTCTCTCTCTAAATTGGATTGGTGCCCTGATCACCAGGCCAACGGGAGGAAAAGGAAATCATAAGCAATGCGAGCGATTGGCAACAGTATGATGCAATTTGTTCTGACATAAGCACCCCCCCCCCCCACAGCCGAGATTAAGCTGGCTGCTTGGGTGGCTAGCTGGTTAGCTGACAGGCTGGCTGGCTTGGTGACTAGCTGGCTAGCTGACAGGCTGGCTGGCTGGTTGGGTGGCTAGCTGGTTAGCTGACAGGCTGGCTGGCTGTCTAGGTGACTAGCTGGTTAGCCAACAGGCTGGCTGGCTGGTTGGGTGGCTAGCTGGCTAGCTGACAGGCTGGTTGGCTGATTGGGTGGCTATAACTGGTTAGCTGACAGACTAGCTGGCTGGCTGACAGGTGGACTGACTTGCTGACTTGCTGGCTGGCTGACAGGTGGGCTGACTTGCTGGCTGGCTGGCTGGACCCAAAGCACAGCCCTGGTCCCTAGAGTCACAGTGAACCAGGCTCATCTGCTCTCTACCTGCACATCATTAGCTCTACTGTGCACGTACGTGCGTGACTGTGTGTGGTGTGTGTGTGCATGTGTGTGAGTGTGTGCGTGTGGAAGAGAGGGAGGCACGGCGACTCAAAGGAGGAGAGACAGAGAAGGAGAGAGAGAGAGAGAGAGAGAGAGAGAGAGAGAGAGAGAGAGAGAGAGAGATTATATAGGGAGAGCAGGACAAAGGGAGCGAAAGAAAGCAGGAAGGAGAGGAAAAAAATAAGAGGCAGAGTGCTGTCTCAGTCCCGGGCTGTGGGTGATTAATGTGAAGCTGCTCTCTCCTCTATTACCACCAGTCCCCCACACCCCCCACCCACCCACACACCAACACACACACACACACACACACACACACACACAGCCACCAACAAACAAACAAGCGACGTGGTTAACAGCCGGGGCGTCCCAGTGCAGCCGCCACTCCTGACCTCGTTTGTTCTTTCTGATCCCTTTGATTCAAAAGAAGGAAGAAGACACTGAACTGTAGTGGTGGTGGAAGCTTGCATGATCATTACGCCTTCATTAACCACTTTTCAACCTCCTGGCGTCCCTCTTTTGGGCCATCATTGTTCTTAGAGTTGTTTTCCGATACCGATACTGGTATTGGTACCACCAATTTACAATTTAGGCATTTAGCAGACACTCTTAATCCAGAGCGATTAAGGGGGGAGAATAAGTGCTTACGCAACAGAAATTAAAAAGTACTCGTATCGGTACTTGGAGAGTACTAGAAATTAAGTACTTAACTACTCATACTCGGTCTGAAAAAAATGGTATCGGGACAACTCTAATGTTTTTGAAAAGGTTTTTAAAGCGGCTCATGCGAGCTTGAAGATGTTATTACGTTAGTGTGACGCTGTCACGCGACAAAGTATAAAATAGATAAGAGGATGTTACTGTGCACAAGTACATTTACTTAAGTATTGTACTGTACAATTTTGAGGTATTTGTACTTTACTTGAGTTTTTCCAATTTCCAATACTTTTACATCTACTCATTTATTTGAACCCTTTAGTTTGATTTTTGATTATTATTACAGAACACACATTAACCACTTCAGCCCTACATACATTTAACTCATCAAGATTTCTTAAACATTTGAAAACTTGAAATGAGACATTCTGTATAATTTTATGCCACGTTTGTGACCGAAATGTATACAGGGCTGAAGTGGTTTGTAATAATAATAATCCAAATCTCCAAAGTAACGAAAGGTTTCAAGTAAATGTAGTGGAGTAAAAGTACTGGAAAATGGAAATACGCAAGTAAAGTGCACCTCAAAATTGTACTTAAAGGGCCACTTCACCACTGGTCCTCACTAATGTTCATGATAAAATAGCA
>NC_139699.1:64050813-64053759 GCF_964188405.1 Protomyctophum parallelum | reverse complement strand
GAGGCCGTTTTTTTTTTTTTAAGTCTTCAAATCCTAAAAGTATCTGAAAAACCCTGTTTCTATACCAGTGGTGCTCAACCTTTTCCACGTCAATAATTATCTGTATTTGCCGCGGACCCCCATCTGAAAGTATGTTGTTCCATGCAGGGACCCCCCCGCCCTCAGAAGAAGATTTTAGTTAAAAGCCATTCGCTCTGACAGAAATTCAAAGAGTTGTGGCACATTTGCACGATTTTTAAAAATAGCAGTATATCTGCTATTTTGCAATAGCTAAAGTACAACGTAAACTCGTAAAGTGTAACATAATGCTTAAAACACCAAGAGGGGTTCCGTCACATGAAGAGAGAGAGAGAGAGAGAGAGAGAGAGGGGGGGGGGGGGGGGATATTCAATAGACGTCTGAGACATTTGTTGCTGTTAACACATGGCCGAAGAGGGAGGCAACATTTCTAAACATGCACAGATGCACACGTGCGCGCGTGCAGCAGCAAACACACAAAGCACTTGTATATAATACCAAACACGCTGACACATGCGTGCGCGTGCACACACACACACACACACACACACACGATTAAGTGGGTCGGCTAGCATGGCTCCTCTGTGTCGCCGTATCTCCAGGGATGATGGCTAATTCAATGCTGTGTGAATATCACTCCAGCGCTATTAGCAATCTTCCACTGGGCCCCGCACATACACACACACAGTCACACACACACACACACACACAGTCACACACACACACACACACACACACACACACACACACACACACACACACACACACATAGACCACACAGTCACACACACACACACACACACACACACACACACACACACACACACACACACACACACACACACACACACACACACACACACACACACACACACACACACACACACACACACAGTCCATCCTTCCTTTACAGAGCCATAATCTAAATCACAGAATCTGTGGTCAGGTGTCAGGGTCAGGGTCATTGTGGCTGCTAGCTGCACTGTCAAAGGGCTTTGCCTCAGAAAGAACTGCCAGTGTGGGTGAGTGCGGTGAGTGCGTGCGTGCGTGCGTTGCGTGCCTTCACCTCTGGGTTCCTCGGCCTGTTTCGCCAGCTTGCGGAGGGCTGCGGCGAATCCGGAGTGAGCGACTGGTTCGCCGGGCCTCCCATTGGCCACGATGGAGCCGTTGAGAGGAGACGGGGTGAGGGGGGCTGACCGTGGCCGTGGTACGGGTTGCTGTGGAGATCATTCCTAAGATGGTGACTTTGGCTCATGGCTCATGCCTGCGAAGACAGAAGACGAGGAAAGAAAGGGTGAAGTGCATGGTGACTTTGGCTCATTCAAGGTTGTAGTACTATATTGTTACATCTTGTGTACAGGTATATAAGAGTAAAACTTGTTTTTTTCTGGCTTCCTTCAGACAATGCAGCAGCATAGATACTAGCATAACATCAAGCATCAATCACACAAAACAATAAAGAGTGCAAGAAAGAGCAAAAAATAGTTAAAAAAAAAATAGAAAAACAGTTTAGAAAGGTGCAATTCGAGGCCATGTTCCATATATACATGCAACACATTGTGAACAGAGACCAGGAAAGGCTGAAGACATCCATCAAACACCCGCATTTAGAATGCACGATGGAATAAAGCAAAATAAAAATCTCGTTGACTGAAAATGTACTGATGATGTTTAGGTTATGATCATTAATCTAAACAGTACAACAAACACTCTTTCCTCTTAAAATAACTAACGACAGAGAATAGCCGATCTACAAGCTCACAACACGTCGCGGCGGCAGATCCACTATTCCGGCGTGCAACAATGATTTCACAGAAGACACGCGGATGGCTTCCATCATGGAATCCAAATGACTGAAATCAGTCGTGGCAGACTGAGGACTTGATCCACGAGAATGAAAGCAAGAGGTAACGTCGCAACAACACGGAAGGTCATTGGTCAATGTTTGGATCAGCGATGAGTGAGTCGCCCATCGGTTGGACGGACGCTCTAGGCGGCTGTATACAGGCCACTGTAAAAACTATGCTTTTGATGACAATCTTGCTTGCAAAAAGACGGCGCACATTCAACGGTAGGTACAATCACATGTTCTCCCCGTGTCCCCCTAGGGTAAGGTACAATCACATGTTCTCCCCGTGTCCCCCTAGGGTAGGTACAATCACATGTTATCCCCGTGTCCCCCTAGGGTAGGTACAATCACATGTTCTCCCCGTGTCCCCCTAGGGTAGGTACAATCACATGTTCTCCCCGTGTCCCCTAGGGTAGGTACAATCACATGTTCTCCCCGTGTCCCCCTAGGGTAGGTACAATCACATGTTCTCCCCGTGTCCCCTAGCGTAGGTACAATCACATGTTCTCCCCGTGTCCCCTAGGTTAGGTACCCTCACAAAAAACATGCAGTAATCCTGGTCTCTAAACTACCTCCCCCTGGCCACCCGGGGCAACTGATGGAGGGGAAAGGAACTGGCCAGTTAATAACGTGTTCCTTCCGCGGGCTACGTCCAGCCGGAGAAACTCCCAACTGTCAGGTGAAAAGAAGCAGCTTGGACTCCTCATGCATAGAAGGAAGCATGAGGTCAGTCCGCTGCCCTACCAAGGTTGGCAGAGGAAGTGTACACTAGATAATTGACACTGGGTGAAAAAATGGGCTGCAAAATCTTGGGATAAAAAATAAAAAATAAAAAAGGAGAAACAACGTGGCTCTGAAGCTACGGTCAGTCTTCTTTTGCACATCTTTAAGACGGTAGCACTTTAAAAACGGCAAAATGATGGATAATGACAACGAGGTACAACTTTTGACGGCCACCGGTGGAAGTTCATGGATGGAACCTAGAGAGAAATAGACAGTACAAGCATGCGTGTGTGTGTGTGGTGTGTGTGTGTGTGTGTGTGTGTGTGTGTGTCTTGATTTAATTCGTGTCGCTGCCT
>NC_139699.1:64030813-64045813 GCF_964188405.1 Protomyctophum parallelum | reverse complement strand
GCATGTATATAACGAAGCAATGTGACATAGTTCTGTCTACAAAATGCTGTACATCCTCCAACTGTATATACTTTTCCCATTTTCAACTGTTTTAAATGTATTTTGACACTTGCTTTGGCAATGTAAACGTTATGTTTTCTCATGCCAATAAAGCTCCTTTGAATGAAATTGAGTGACCAGGTTGGGTATATGTGAACAATACAGTCATTTTTAGTCATGTCCTCCTTTCCCTCACTGAACTGAAGACGGGGAGAGAGAGAGAGAGAGAGAGAGAGAGAGAGAGAGAGAGAGAGAGAGAGAGAGATTATGCAGAAGTAAAGCAACACAGTGGCCAGTATTGCGCCAAGGACCACTTGGTAACAAAGCTCCTTTCTGTTCCATGGGCCATGTCGAGCTCCACTGAGAAAACACAAGACACCCGCCTCTCTCTCCCTCCCTCTACCTCACTCTCTCTCCCTCTCCCTCTACCTCCCCCCCCTCTCCCTCTCTCTCTCTCTCTCTCTCTCTCTCTCTCTCTCTCAGAAGAGTGTGGCTTTGTGGATTCACAGCAGGAAGTTTGTATGCAACAACAACAACCACAGAGCAGCGTAGCCACACACCAGGACGGGGGTTGGGGTTGTGGGGAGGGTGACGACGACACAGCATTTTACGCTTTAAAATCCTGAGTGCTGCATTTACAATTTGGATAACTTGGACAATGTCCAGTCAAATGGAATGGACAGTGCTCTGCTCATGGGATGCAGAGCACAGACAGCATTGCTGGTGTACTTGCAGAGTTGGAGAAAAAAATACCATTACAGAGAAGTAGTGCTGCACAATTAATCGAAAAATCGATCTCATTTCAAATTTGAGCCAGAATGGTGCAGCACTAGTTGGCTGACTTTAAGAGGTTTAAGTCAAGCACTTTGATGTCTGTTTAAAGCCACAGTAGTTGTGGCTCATTTTGCCACATTTTGCACGTACAGTAGTAATGTTCAGCCACTACAGACTATACATATTTTCATGGGGGGGAAAAATAGAATCGTGTGAGAATCGTCGTGATCTCAATTCTTGTGGAGGAGAATCGAAGTTTCACCTTTTGAGCAAAAGTCGTGCAGCAGCACTAACAGAGAAGAGTTGTCGAGGAGCTGTTTCTAGGTAAACTTCTATGAAAGTCCTCCGTAAATTCCAGATCACTCAAAGCTGGGGCTTTCACCGTTGAAGTCAAACAGTCACAACAGGCTTAGTCATAATTCAAGGGAATTACTGGCCCCTGATGCAATACTACACTGTGTCCAGCAGATGGACATAGTCTCACGGTTTACACAGAAGAGGTCTTGTCTTCGTAGAATGTGTGTCTCCAAATATACACCCGAGCAACAAAACAAGACAAATGAAAAAAAGAGGAAGCTGTCTGTTCTCTCTGCACGCATGAAGAAGAAGCCATGCATTAGGTCAGGACAGTGGGTTTCAACCTATTTCATTTCAAGCTCCATTAAGTATTCGGCATTTAAGCCACAGACCACCATTTGATGACAATTAGCCTCTCGAACCCAAAACTATCGAATGATTTGTTGTCGTTAATATAATAATATTTTGTCCACGATTCCATGCTGTATTGATCTGGTATCATAGGGGAGATAAGGCAGACGTTGATCAAAAATAAGAATTATGTTGCATGCTCTAATTGTGTAGACTTCTTGTAAATTAAGCAGAATAATGCCGGTGTTTGACAATAATGTAACCTCTTAAGAGCATAAAATCAAACCAAATGTGTGTACCCTGACGGGTCCATTTGGTTTCATTTTAAGCTCTAAAGAGTTAAAGATATAATAAGGCTTCTATTTGGTTACCAACTCTCCATCATTTAGCTATAGGGGTGGTTCCACCTGGAACCACGTCAAGGACCACTGGTTGTAAACCACTGCATTAGGAGAAGGGTCTGACCAACACTTATTTCTACTGTGGAAATTACCTTATTTTTTACATATTTATATTTTATATCTTATAAAGATGTGTTTTCTAATCCATTTTGTCTGTCTTATGGAAGCAGGAGGTTGTGTTGGACATAACACAGCATTTACTCTTTCGAGTGTTTAAGTTACCCGGCAGTCTAACGAGGGGTTAAAGTTAATCTGCTAAAGCACCAATCATGGCTTGTGATGCAATTAACCCTCTCAGTGCCGTTATGCGCCCTGAGGCTTAAACAAAACAAGGAAGAGGAAAAAAGAATAAGGAATGCAGAATTGCAGATCACATCAAACCACACGCAAACGCTAGCCTGTCCCACCCAACCGCGTGCGGGAGCACACACACACACTCGCGCACACACACACACAGCTAAATGACACACAGTAAACACAGTTTTAACACCCTTCTGGGATTAAAGCCGATCACCGCCACACACACATACAGCACTCCACCCTCTTGCCACACGTGCACACACCCACACACACACACACACACACACACACACACAGAGTCACACACACACAAACACACACACAGTAAATCCCCTTGGCTCCTGTGTGCCCGGGCCAGTGGGGAGATAATGCAATGGCAGCTCTTAGAGAGTAGAGTTAATCTTTAACCAGGAAGGGATTTGCCTGCTATCAGCTTGTTAAAACTAGCAGTGGAGCATGGCTGTTACTACCCCTATCTGTCTGATCCAGCTGCTCAGGATGGCCTGTCCGGGCCTGGCCCTGCAAGGCCAAGCCCGGCCCTGTACTACAGTGGTTCATATCAGCATCGCCTTTAACAGGGTTCTTGCACCATTTTGAAAGTAAAATGTAAGACTTTGACTTTTTAATGCCTATTTTAAGACCTCAGCGAATGTAATTTAAGACCCGAATAAATGACGCAACTCGCAACAGTGTCTTCCTACAATGACATTAGGAATGCCTCGATCACAAATTTCTTCCACTCTCGATCGGATACCGATCAACCGTCATCAAAAACTATTCGATCCAATACCGATCCAGCACATATTTAACCCATGTAGGCCTAGCCTGGAACTCACCTATGCTTTTTATGGCATAGGCAGCTCCCGGCCGGATCCGCCGGAGGGAGAAACTATATGCGCAGCTGCGCGACCTGAGACTAATTACTTAGAGCGACAGAGAGAGAGGAGCGTGAGTGTGTGCGTGTGTGTGTCAATTTTACAAAGGTGCAGACGATCAGAAATCAGCAGAAAGTGAGCAATGTTTGCGCTACTCTATGCCGAATTGAAGTGGACTCGGACCCAGACTTTTTTTTTCATCCCTGGAAATGAAAACGTCTGGGTTTCTGAGGCTAATGTAGGCCTGACTTTAGGCCTGAAGAATATATATTCAAAGATTTGCGTCACATATTCACGATTAAAAAAAATAGCAGACCTACAAGAGTGCCACGCTATGAGCTATGAGATCTGCTATTTTTCAATAGCTAAAGTATAAACATTACACCAAAAGGGGTTCCATCCCAAAATGCGTTAAGTCTCTCTAAAAATATCAAAATGCCAGATATCAGACAGCATAGAGTCTATGCTGTCTGATATCTGGCAGGTGGCACACTTTATCTTTAGTTTTTACTTATTTATATGTTAAAATCAGAATTGATCAAGTGATATATAGAGGGTATGCGCGTGACATCATCATACCCAGAAGTTATGAGGGAAACTACTTTCTGGCCTTGACAGCCCATGTCAAACAGAAAAGTCCTATTTGATTGCACAAAATGACTTTAAACAACATTAAATTAACTTTGTCACTCACTTTGCCACTCGATCTGCCATTCACTTTATGCAAAAATGCGAAAATAGGGCCCAAAGTGCAGGCTACATTGTACACAGGCTACATTGTACACATTGACAATGGAATGACAGAATGGCATCACATGACATAAGGTGACACAGTGAAGTCCTCTGTGTCCATTGAACTGAAACTGTGTAAAAAAAAATATATATATATATAAATATATATATATATGTGTATATCGGTATGTATATATATAATACACAGTATATTCTAAGGCTACTTCACACACACTGTATATCGGGTAAAGGAGAGTGAGAAATGGCTGCCACGAGAACAGGAGTGCTGTTTCTCAACTGCATTGGCTGTTTGTGGAAGAGATTATAAATGCACGCACACGCGCATGCGCACACACGCACGCGCACGCGCACACACACACACACACACACACACACAAACACACACACACACACACACACACACTCTAAAAGCACAACAGGACAAACCTGCTCTGGTGGTTTTCAAGTTTGTTTGACTTCTGAGGTGAGATGCCTGAGCAATCTACCCTCAGGCATTATGAAACGGATGTGTGCGCAATAGGGTTGGGTGACGAATGACGATACGAATACATCGTCAATCGCGAATATACAAATCCAATCGCCGAATATTTTTATTAGGCGATTTTTCGGGGCGATTTTTAACCTGTAAAGTGTGAGCAACATGTGAATCAATTTGGGCCAGGAAAGTAGTAACAGTGGCCGGGTGGAAATCCCCTCCTCCCGTAGAATGCACACTGCTGTCTCGTGTCTCATCACAATCCCAATGCGCCACCCGTGAAGTCGGGGGGGAAAAAATAAAAAAACAGGCTGGTAGTGTTAGTATAGATGGAGTTCAGTGTGTTGAATCAGTAGCTACACGCTAAGCTAACGCTAAGCTAAGCGCTAAGCTAACGATCCCCGAGCCTATACTGTATAGGCTCGGGGATCGTTAGCTTAGCGTGTAGCTACTGATTCAATCCACTGAACTTCATCTCCGCCTGTAATCCAAGTTATTTTTTTATTGACAACATGAACGAACCCCGACACCAGCGCTGCAAAAATAGACAGATCTACAAGCTCTCAACGCGTAGCGAACGGTGCTGCAGAAACAGGCAGGACGCGTTGAGAGCCTGTGGTCTGTGGATCAGCGCCCCTCTGAGCCACACACACACAGACAGACAGACAGATGTCTGGTGTGTCATTGCACAGTAGGCCTCCATTATGGCGCTATACTGCGGAGCAGAAAGTGCAGTTTCCTGCTCCGACCCTGTGCTCCCCTGGCCTGTTAGAGTAATGGAGTGCTCGCTGCCATCAGGTTTTGGGGTTTTTTTACCTCGCGACGACAACGTTCTGGCCCCTAATATGCGTGTGTGTGTGTGTGTGTGTGTGTGTGTGTGTGTGTGTGTGTGTGTCCATGTGTGTCCGTGTGTTTGTGTGTGTGTGTTATTGTTCTCCCATTACCTCCTCCACTTCTCTGCCTCTCTCCAGCAGCTCTGATGGCATGATGAAAAGAAAACAACAGGGATTTCCAGAGAGCAGCCGGCATGCATCATCTCCCTCCCTTCCTCCTACTGTATATCTCTCTGTATATTCTTCATCATCTCCCTCCCTTCCAGATATCTCTCTGTATATTCTTTTCACCGATGCATGCAAGCCACAGAGAGAGAAATAGCGAGTGAGAGAAAGAGTCTTGAGGGTTGCCACGAGCTGAGATGCTATGCCCCCTCTCTCTCTCTCTCTCTCTCTCTCTCTCCCTCTCCCTCCCCACCACCCCAACACCAGCGTGGGTGTCTGACAGACAGAACAGCCGGATTCACACTCAAAACACTCTCACAGCCCAGGCGGTGGCGTAACCGTCTGGGCACCCGACTGGTAATCCAGTCGCAGTGTGCCGCGGGTTCGACTCCCGAGCCCGACACGGCCTTTACTGCATGTCTTCCCCCATCTCTCTCCCGTTTCCTGTCAGCCTACTGTCTGTCCCTTCAAAAACTAATAAAAGGCGTAAGCCGCAAAAAAAAAAAATCTAAAAAAAAAAAAAAAAACACTCTCACACACACAACACACACAGACATAAACATGCAGGTTTATGTCACACACACACACACACACACACACCTAAATGTACATCCCCCCTCCTCATTTTTGTATGCCTTTTTTTTTTGTCCCATGATTTTGCAACGCATTTTCTTTTCACCCAGTGTCAATTATCTCATTCTGGGCACTACACTTCCTCTGCCAACCTGGGGAGCAGCGGACTGACCTCATGCTTCCTTCTATGCATGAGGAATCCAAGCTGCTTCTTTTCACCTGACAGGGGGGGAATTTCCCCGGCCGGACGTAGCGCGTGGAAGGAACACGTATTCTGACCAGTTCCTTTCCCCTCCATCAGGCGCCCCGGCTGGCCAGGGGGAGGCAGTTTAGAGTCAGGATTACTGCATGGTTTTTGTGAGGGTACCTATAGGGGACACGGGGAGAACATGTGAGGGTGCCTACCCTAGGGGACACAGGGAGAACATGCAAACTCCACACAGAAGGGCACTTTCGCCAACCCCACCTTGGGCATGGGCACTGATGACGCAGAGGAGGGAACACACCCCCAGCACCCACAGCGTCCCCAGTGGGAATCAAACTCAGGATCTTCTAGCTGTGAGGCGACAGCACTACCACCGCGCCCCCACATGTGGATGCCTTCTATCGTTATCTAACGCAGAGGATTTTCAACGTTTTTAGCTGGGGACCCCCGGAGATGCTTTGGCCATGTCTCGTGACCCTCGCCCCCTGCATATGAACACCATTCTTTGTGCCAACTCTGTTTGTTACCCTAGCCATGCATTCAATGATCATTCCATCCTTTCTACCACCCCAACTCTGATATAGTACTCCGTACAGTACAGTACAGTACACAATACATACTCCTGTGTTTGTGTGTGTGTGTGTGTGTGTGTGTGTGTGTGTGTGTGTGTGTGTGTGTGTGTCTCTCTCTCTGTCTGGGCGTGTGTTTTGTTTGTGTGTGTGACTACTGAGCCTCTTGTGATAATCGCCATGACGATACACTTGCTCTGAGTGGCTGTATTCAATGACTCTGTTGGACTGTGAGGAAACTCAATCCACACAAATACCAACCCATTACTACCTGTAGCATAATAATAGCACTTCAATATAATAAGCAGAATAGTTCCACTGCTCCGAGTCGATATCAAGCAAACACCACATAATGCAAATGGTCAAGTGGCATACGATTAGCTCGCGTTGTCAAAGTTTTTTTCTTTTTAATTCATGAGAACTCTTCCTTTGGTCTCATGCATATACCTTTGATATCTTACATTGTTGGGTCGACTGTGTGTGTGAGGAGGATTCCAGATAGAGCAAGTTGCCCAAATAGTGGCTATGATGCCACTATTGTTAAAATCACGACTGGTGGGCTCAACGAATTAGTGAAACAAAGTTAGAGAAGCAGACATTTCAGCTAAAATGACCAGACCTGGTTTTACTATAGTAATTAGCATCACAGTAAAACATTCTAAAAAGAAGAATCATCTGGGGCCTGGGGGTGCTGGTAGATGACCGAATAGTGTGTCACCCACAGATGAACAAAAGCAAGGGGTCGCAACTCACTTTGTAATGCTCCAGGTATTTTTATTCACAATCACAGCAGGCAGGACATACAACGTTTTGACCAGTATTGGTCTTTCTCATACTTGAGAAATACCTGGAGCATAATACAAAGTGAGTTGCGAGCCCTTGGTTTTGTTCACGATATCTGTTAGTGTAACAGTTTGGCTCAGCACCAAGATCGGAGGATGTGCGCTGTTTTTTCTTATTCTCACCCACAGATGACCCATTTTGTCACACACAAAATGTGTCGATTCTTGTTAGAGACCTGTCACATGTCTTCACACAGCGACAAGGACACTGTCCCATGTCTTCACCCAGTGACAAGGACACTGTCCCATGTCTTCACCCAGTGACAAGGACACTGTCCCATGTCTTCACCCAGAGACAAGGACACTGTCCCATGTCTTCACCCAGTGACAAGGACACTGTTCCATGTCTTCACACACTGACAAGGACACTGTCCCATGTCTTCACCCAGTGACAAGGACACTGTTCCATGTCTTCACACAGGGACAAGGACACTGTCCCATGTCTTCACCCAGCGACAAGGACACTGTCCCATGTCTTCACCCAGCGACAAGGACACTGTCCCATGTCTTCACCCAGTGACAAGGACACTGTCCCATGTCTTCACCCAGTGACAAGGACACTGTCCCATGTCTTCACCCAGTGACAAGGACACTGTCCCATGTCTTCACCCAGCGACAAGGACACTGTCCCCAAGGGGCACGGTGGCACAGTTGGTAGTGCTGTCGCCTCACAGCTAGAAGGTCCTGGGTTCGATTCCCGCTCGGGGCGCTGTGGGTGCTGGCGGCGTGTTTCCTCCTCCGCGTCATCAGTGCCCATACCCAAAGGCGGGGTTTGCGAAAGGGCCTTTCTGTGTGGAGTTTGCATGTTCTCCCCGTGTCCCCTAGGGTAGGTACCCTCACAAAAACATGCAGTAATCCTGGTCTCTAAACTGCCTCCCCCTGGCCAGCCGGGGCGCCTGATGGAGGGGAAAGGAACTGGTTGGAATAACGTGTTCCTTCCACGCGCTACGTCCAACCAGGGAAACTCCCCCCTGTCAGGTGTAAAGGAGCAACTTGGACACTCAAGCATGAAGGAAGCATGAGTTAAGTCCGTTGCTCTCCCCAGGTTGATGGAGGGTGTGTAGAGCCCAGGATCACATTAGATGATTGACACAGGGGTGAAAAATGGGTTACAAAATCGTGGGATAAAAAAAAAATATAAAAAAAAAAAAAAAGGACACTGTCCCATGTCTTCACCCAGCGACAAGGACACTGTCCCATGTCTTCACCCAGTGACAAGGACACTGTCCCATGTCTTCACCCAGTGACAAGGACACTGTCCCATGTCTTCACCCAGGGACAAGGACACTGTCCCGCACTAACACTGTGCCCAGATGGCACATCCACGTACTGGTAAAAAACACAAAATATCATCCTTTATTAACTGCAATTCAACACATGTAATGTATGCTAGTCCATGTGGACTAGCATACATATAGGCCAAACCAAAAGACAATTAAAATTACGAATTGGAGAACATAAAACCGCCATTCAAACCCAAAACCCTGCATATTCTATGGCCAGGCATTATAAAGCTGCCAACCATGGATCCCCAGCCTCCCTCAAATTTTGGGGAATAGAAAAAAATCACAGCCCCGCCACGGGGAGGTGATATAATTAACAAGTTGCTCCGCAGAGAAGCACTGTGGATACATGTAACTTGACACTTTAGAACCTAATGGTCTTAATGAAGAACTGAGCCTTTCATGTTTTCTATAGACATGCCCCTTTTTAGACTGTCCCTGAGGTCTTCATTTCTTGCTCTGAGAGTGTTTTATTGTAATTTGTTGAATTTTATATGGTTGAATCACTGTTTTACTTCATTTAATTTACTGTTCAACAGCGTTTTTTCCATAGCCACATAATCTGTTTAGACTGCTGGTTGTAACTGGATATTACATGTAACATGGTCTTTTGTCATTGGCTCATTGATAGCCCAGCCTGTACTTAAAGACATGCCTAAATGCTGCCACCTCTATGACTCTGATGAAGACCGCAAGGTCGAAACGTTAGTCGTTCTGTATACTTACCTTACCTAATAAAAGGCTCTAAATGTCCTTGCTGCTCAGGGTCCTCTTCTCCTTCTGTGCCAAGATGGGTTTGTAGAAGTGTCATTGATAGGAATAGCAAAACAGGGTTCCTATTCTGGGCACATCATAATATGAAAGGCAAATATTTTGTTAAAATAGTTTAATAGTTTGTGAGCATGTACTAGGTTTCGCTACTTTCACCAAAGATATTTGTTGTAGGGAGGGAAAAAAGGAGGGTATCAAGTACAGATCCCGAGGACCCCGGTCAACAAACTACCGTTATTAATTGACTATGTTCATAATACGCACGCACACACACACACACACACGCGCACACACTGACATGACAGTCAGCTGATGGACCAGATGCCTCAGTTTTACAGAGAGAGAGACAGATAGTGAGAAAGATTGTGATAGTAATAGAAAAGGCCTTTGTTGAGGAGACGAGCCGTTGGCAAATTGCTGGCCGCTGCTAGGAAAGGACTATGACTGCAGGATGCAAACAAACACACACACACACACACACACACACACACTGACAAACACCAGTGCACACGTGCACCACATGATCTGCACTGACATTAAACCTATGGCAATCCCACTGGATGAAACGGCTTCGGTTGGAAAGGTTAATAATTCCAGTGTGTGTGTTTGTGTGTGTGTGTGTGTGTGTGTGTGTGTGTGTGTGTGTGTGTGTGTGTGTGTGTGTGTGTGTGTGTGTGTGTGTGTGTGTGTGTGTGCATGCGTGCGTGTTATCTGCTGCCATTGTGTTGCATGCGTTATGTTTGACCAGGACTATTATCAGGCCCAGTGCTTGATGACAGAGAGTCAATGCCAGCAGCAGACACCAGCTTCACAACCACTAGTGGTGCATTCACCATAGGGCAATATATCGATCGAACACCCGGACTAGGGATGTCAGTAACGGATCGTTTCCCAACCGGTTACCCGTTAGGATTAACCGGTTCATTAACGGATAGTGGTTGATTTTTTTCTTTTTTTAATAGGCTACCCCAAATGTAATATGCATGTATAGCAGGCTACATAATTAAAGTCGGTAGACGAATGGCATACATTTATTTATGCTCCTTTTATAAAAGACAAACAAAAAAGCAACATTTAACAATATAAATAAATTGTTGTAGGCTTCTGGCTTAATAATCAATAAACAACGCATCGCATCTGCATGATGCATGCATCTGCGCGTCTACAGTACAGAGGTCCGCCGGTTCTAGTCCAACAAAACATAAATAAATCCAGTCCAGATCCGAGCAACCTATACCTATAAAGCCACTGGACGCATGGGCTATTGGGCTAAGCCTTTTTTTATTATTAAGGAAGATCAGCATGCATGTCACCGTGTTCCGTTTGTTGACTTTTCGCTGACGAGAAAACCCTCAAACATCGATAGCACATGGCTAACTTTTGATAGCCGTAAGCCGTGCCAGTGTGGAGACGGATAGGAGGAGAAGGAGGAGGAAGCGGCAGCCGCAGCGGCGGCTGTAAACGTTCTCCCTCCAGGCCAAATGGCCAATAATGGATTTAATAATGTAGGTCTCTGCATTGATACGGTCGACATGTGTTCATCTCGTCTCGCTGTCACTCGCTTACATTTTGACTACCGCAAAGCTACCGTTGTAACTTGTAGCCAACTAGCCATTGAAGTACAACAGAGAACGGGGACATTGAGGGGGCAGAAAACAGAGCCCGAGCGCTGTTCATGCAGCCTGGAGTGCGACAAGCTGGGCGGCGCAAATAGCAATTTTAGGCATGTGTGCAACATGACAACTGTTTTAAAGTATTGTACAGTGACAACTACAGTCTATGTAATGTTTATGTTGTACTATTACTAAAAACTATCTAAAATAAAGGGATTTAAGATCAGAACACGCATTTATTATTATGCAAATTAACCGTTAAAGCTGATAATAATATCCGGATGTTTCTTAACGGTCGGCTAACCGGTTAACCGGTTAACCCCTGACATCCCTAACCCGGACGATAGGCGAATCGATCGAGAGGCTGCTGTATCGATACGGCAATAAACGGCATGACTTATCTGGGTGATCAGTGTTGACAAACGTACCTCTGCTTAACGTTATCAAAGCCCCCCTTTGCTAGTTGCAATGCACTCCCTTTCCAGACCCCTTGTTAGGATGTTTAGACATTTATTTAAATCAATATAGAAAAATCGATATATATATATATATCCTCTGCATCGTGATACATATCTATCGTGAGATTGCAAGCAATATCCACCACTAACAACGACGCACACGTGCATGTACATACACAGACAAACACACAGACAGACACACAAACGCACAGAGCAAAACTCATTCGATTTATGTGGTTCGTCTCAATTATACCGTTGCTGGGCTTTTGTGCTCCCTGTTCTAAATTAAATCACACGCAACGTTAAAGTGCCACGACTTCCATGAAGTCCACAGAATTGGGTCTAAAACGTCTGGGCCTCGTCCTCGAAAGAAAGAGACGACTTATTCTCTCTAATTCAATTTGCTCCTGTTTGCCACAGAATGCCAAAGGTTGTCAAAGACCGCCAGATAAACAGACAAAAACAAAACAACATGATGCTAATGAGACTATGGAAACGATCCTCCAAGCAAATAAGACACTTGATTTGAGTTTTAGGAAAGCATAACAAAACATTAAAATAAATGATAACAAGGAGCAAGGACTAAAAGCTAAATGTAGTTAATCCAAAGAGGCAATATTACAATACATTTGCATGTGTATTATACAGTATAATATATAATAGAAAAGGCCTTTGTTGAGGAGCGCATGTGCGTGTGTGTGCGCGTGTGCGTGTGTGTTCTGTGAAGATCAGTGTGAGGTCAGGTGTCCTTTTCCTAGAGCATGCTGGGGCAGATCAGGTGACTGATAATATCTGCTCTGCTCATACACAGAAGAGATAGCAAGAAGGGGAGAGAAGAGAGAGTGACAGAGAGAGTGACAGAGGGAGAGAGAAAGAGACACAGACAGAGAGAGAGAGAGAGAGACAGAGAGAGAGACAGAGAGAGACAGAGAGACAGAGAGACAGAGAGACAGAGACAGAGACAGAGACAGAATGAGAGCATCCATTGATCCACACACTAGATTATCATGTCTGATATGTTTACCTAATCTGCCGATTTGAATTCACCAGGCCACCACAACACACAACTCCCATCGTTCCCAAAAGCACGAGTCTGGACCGATCATTGTTTCACATAAAGTGTGTGTGTGTGTGTGTGTGTGTGTGTGTGTGTATGTATGCGCAAGCAATTGTCAGTCTGTGTGCAAGGTATAGGCAAATGAGTGTCGCACCCTGACCTCAGAAGCAGAAATCACATACCCCTGTGGGTAACAGTGAACTGTTGTTTAACTGCCAAGCTGGGTGACATGGGGTGCGCACGCAAACACACACACACACACACACACACACACACGCACACGTCTGCAAATAGTCACACAGGACTAGCTTACAGAGCAGGTTGAGCTTGATCTTGCAGTGGTCGTACATCCACAAACGCGGCACGCACACACAATAGGGAGGTAAGTGTGTTCAGCAGTGCAGAATGAATGGAGCAAAAAAACGCTTCGAGCTATAACTGGAGAGAAAGACATTTTTAATCGTGGCGACGAGGCAGAGGCTCGGTAAGGCCGCGCGGTTGTCGGGAAATCAGAAGGCTCTGTTGTGTCCTGTGTAGATTGTCCATTTTTGCTGTATATTACACCTGTTAGGACCGGTTAGGAACACGTCGCTACGGTGCAATTGGTTAAATGGACACTTTACAGTCAAACAGTCAGTTCAAAAGGGATAGCACAAAAAAAGAAAGTAATTGCGGTCTTGTTTCCATTTAGGCCCTATGCAATCAATTCAAAGACATGACATGAAGAATAACAAAATTCAATATCATGAAAAATCTAAATCATATCAGGAATAAAAATATATAAACTGTATGAACAGAGTGGGGCCTGGGTGGCCGTGCCGTAGAAGGAAAATGCACCCATATTTGTTTTGAAAATGGGTATATGGTACGGTACCAGATCTCCCTCTAGTATTGTGGCTGTGGGTGTCTCTCACTTTTTTGAGATACTTAGTCAGGTATGCAGGCACTGAGGGCACTGAGGGTCGAGACTGAGATTCTCGGCTCTTTGGCCCTCTGCCTCGTCACCACTTCCTCCATACCTTTCAGTTGACATTGATCAATCTCGTCAACCTGGCTGTCTACATGCACTCCTCACAACCACCTGTTGATTTAGCCGTCTTCTTTACCAGCCATCCCATTCATCACAACTCGCCTCTCTGCCTTTACTACTTTTTATATATACACCCGGCAGTGGGCAGTGACACACGCACGCACGCACACAGTCACACACACACACAGTCACACACACACTCCCCGCCCCGGCGCCTGTAGTGAGAGGCCATCAAACACAGCCAGCATTACCCCGTCGTCACCACAGAAGCCTACAGACTGCAGGGGGGGGGGGGGGGGGGGGGACGAGAAGAGAAGAGAAACAACATGACTGGGAAAGAGTGAAAGTGAGAGAGACAGAGAGGGAGAGGGATATCTTGGCCAAGGAAAACCCTCATTAACCAAACATCCTAAAGTGGTTTTCTCTTCCATCGCATAGGCAGACCACACAATCCCAGCGACACAGGCCAACACGCGCACGCACACACACACACACACACACGCGCGCGCACGTGTGTACTGTACAGACAGTGCACACTCACATTTTCATACCACCTAAGGACAATGTTCTGACGCTAGTCAAATCCATGGCCTGACCCTCGGTCAAACATGTTCCATTCTCTGCAGCATGCAGACAGGGCAAGGGGGGAGGGAGAGGCTATGTAAACGCATGCAAAAGCAGGGCCCTCTCTTTACAGCCTGTGCTATTCAAAGCCATCATGGCAGGGAGGCTGTTGATAAGGAAATGCAAAGTGGGTCACCTTTACACTCCAGGCCTTCCTCGCTTGTGTAAACAGCGCTGGGTGGGGAGGGAGCTGCACCATGGCTCTCTCTCTCTCTCAGTCTCTAATCACTCTCTAAACACAGCCAGGTGCTAGTGTTACCACAGACAAACTGTCAGCGACCCTCCCTGGGCACAGCTGCCGTCTAGCCCACAGGACCCCACGGTGCTTCCACGGCATGTGGAGGAGCAGCCGTAAAACCACACCGCAAACTTTGATAACCTGCTGTGTGTCAGTCAGACTGTATGCTATAGCCTGGGGGGGGACTGCCTGCGGGGTCTTCCTAGATTCAAAGACACTAAAAACCTTAAGTGTTGTTGTTGTTAACCTAAACACCTGGGGGGGGGGGGGGGGGGGGGATAGCAGATCTACAAGTTCAGTGTTGCAGTGAAGGAAAAAGAGCTGCGACCTTTAAACACATCTTAAATCTGATTTTGGTATACTATTTAAATAGTCTTGAGAAAGAAATGCTATATGGCCCAAAGTGACTGCAATGAAATGCTGCCATTTGTTTCAGAAAAGCTTTATACCCTGTATAACATGTATATAACGATG
>NC_139699.1:64020813-64025813 GCF_964188405.1 Protomyctophum parallelum | reverse complement strand
CTCTCTCCTCCACTGGGTTTATACATGGTTTTACTGTGAATTAGACCTATAGAAGCGAGCAGCAGTTGTACACTATATTTCCACACTCTATGCGTCCAGAGGGCCACATATGCGTCTCTCCTATAGCATATTTTTTGCTCTATTTGAATTGAAATCCAGAATTATTTGTTGCTATTTTTTAATTGGAATCCTGAAAAGTATTTAATTTCAAATGCATTTAGTTATAGTAATGTTATCTTTAGGAACTAAATACAAATACGGACATAAAAAAAATGACAATAACAATTTAATACTAGTCATTAAGCTACTAATTTAGCGGGTCATATTTGCATGTTTTGAATTGCAACAGCTGAAATAAATATCAATATTCCGCATTAAGTGAAGGTGGGTGCCGCATCATGTGACCTCCGGGCCGGCAGGTGCCCATGTATGGATTAGAGCTAGACACAGAAGCCAGCAGCATGTTGTACAGAGTAGTCGTACAGACAGTGAAAATCAAAGAAAGACTAAAGACAAGACACCTTTACAGAGCCAGGGATGAGGAAAGGGATTACACAGGTGATGGACATAGAGGAAATGAGGTTCTTCGTGTTGGGGGATAAAGCACAATGTCTAATTGGATAATATTCTGTCCTGCCCATCTATAACAGCATGAGGCTATGGTCGAGCAGTGTAAATAGTGCATTTATAGAGCACCATTATCCAAGGCGCTTTACATAGATAGGCTTAGGTTAGTTAGGCTTAATGATGCAGCACTGGGACCTCAGTCCCTCATCTGCCTGCTGCTGTCTCTGCACGCACACTGTGTGTGTACACACACACACACACACACACACACACACACACACACACACACACACACACACACACACACAGCCGATAAGCACTGTACAGATAAACATGCTCAAAAATTACGAACGGGTGCAAAAAGTAATGCTACTGTACATTCTCACAAATTCTGCTCTCATGGCGCACGTGCATGTTTTCATAACCCACGGCTAAACCTGAGGCTAAATTGTATAGCTCCTCATATAAGCACACAGAGAATAATTTACATACAAAGAGTCTTGACGTAGCTTTGAAAATGTCCCCCCCCACCATGTTCTTCATCCACTGTTATGGGGTGTTTAAATATTATATTGTATATGCACTACTTTGAAAAGCACACATTTGCATAGCTCTGGCCCATAGCTCTAATGCCTTCATCAGAGCTATGGTTACTCTTCTCTTCCTGCGATCGCATGAAATGCAGACCAGCCTGAGCAGCCTCTCCTCTGTAGCAAAAATATAATAAAGCAATAAGCCACAAGAGGTCTCAGGTTACCGTGTATTTTATAATGGGTGAGAGGCATGGTGAGACACGAGCACAGCGAGTGTCTCCAACCCTCTCACCCATTATAGAAATGTTTCTGTGTTCAGTGGTTCTCAAACTATTTCATGTCAAGGACCCCCAGAATTAGCCGCCGACCCCCATCTGAAAATATGTTGTTCCAGGGACCCCCCGAGAAGCAAAGATTTGAGTTAAAAACGTTCGCTCTGAATGAATATACATTCAAAGATTCGCGACACATTTTAAAAAAATAGCAGATCTACAAGCTCGTAGAGCTTGCAGATCTGATATTCTGAAATAATATATATTCAAAGATTCGCGACACATTTTCACGATTTTTCAAAAACATTATTTTTCAATAGCTCAAGTATAACATAATGCTTAAAACACCAAAAGGGGTTCCCACCCTGAATGGGTGAATGCAAGGGCAGCAAAGGGCATTAGGGCTATGGACCAGAGCTATAACATTTACATTGCGTATAGCGGCAGAAACAAGCCTCCACCTACAGTAATTACTATTCCTCCTTCCAGCCGCAGGTGCACTATAGGAGTACTGGAGCCCTCAGGGTATTCCTCTTGTCCTGTTCTTGCCCCCCCCCCCCCCCCCCCCCCCTCCTCCTCTCTCACCCTTCGCCCACATCCCATCATTCTCGGCTGTTTGTTTTCTTTCCACATCTTGCTCTTACATCGATTTTGACATTTCACCCAACTCCCTTCTTCTCGCTCTTCTATCTCCTTATCTCTTTGGCCTGCACTTTCTCTCAACCCCTCTCTCCCCCTCTCTCCCCCTCTCTCTCTCTCTCTCTCTCTCTCTCTCTCTCTCTCTCTGTGTAGCAGACCTTGAGCGTCGTTAGCTTAATTTAATAAAGGGTGTTAAGCTTTCGAGAGGCTCTTGAAGGATCTGACTGCTCTAAAATTCATTAAAATCTCTCAGCCACAAGAGACAAGTCCTCACTGTGTGGCCAAAAGGCTTCAAATCCTAAGAGTTAAAGTTGGAGGGAGAGAGAGAGAGAGACCTAGTATTATATTTCTAGTAGGACTGTATTATACATGTATTATTTCACACTTGCTTTGGCATTGTGTATGTACGTTTCTCAAGCCAATGAAGCCATTTGTAGTCTTAATGTAGCTTTGAAAATGTGTTTTTTGTCTCCAAAATCAATGTCTTCTTTTCACTATGCCTCTTGCATTACAGGGGTACATTATAGGCTATAGCTTGCTGCTTTATAGCGGAAATGGAATTACGAAAATGAAATGTAAAAAATACTATACGATATATTTCCATGGACGGACTTCCTGTCTGTCTCGCTTCCTGTCTCGGATTTCCGGAGGTGTAGTTCCAGATTATACAGTTGTCTGTGGCTATATGTGAGCCTATAGGAACAGTCGTCTGTGGCTATGTGAGCCTATAGGAACAGTTGTCTGTGGCTATATGTGAGCCTATAGGAACAGTTGTCTGTGGCTATATGTGAGCCTATAGGAACAGTCGTCTGTGGCTATGTGAGCCTATAGTGACACAACCGAATGTACTTAACTGCCTGACTATGAGGTGGCCTTCTTTGCCACATAAGACTCTTATTTTGCATTCTCCGTGTATGTACAGCATGTGTGCACGCTGTTGATGGTGGCCGGTAAATGGGAGTGGGGGTGGGGGGGGGGGGGGGGGGGGGGAGTGTCGCAGTGTTAAATTGCCTGGCACTGTGAAAGCATGTGTGCTTTCCTCCCCCTCGGTGTGTGAAAAGAATGGCTCCTTCACCTCCTATTTGAACTCCTCCCTCCCCTCGAGGGCACAAACGGCACGCCCCCATATACCCCCCGCCACCACCACCACCCCCTCGCTCCGCTGTGCTCTTTTTTAGGCTGCACACACACACCACCACGGGTGGCGTGGTCAGAAGAGAGGACGTTGTTGTTGTTTTAGTCACCCGGAATGTTTTAATGTTAGTCTAGCTTTAGTCGACTGAACATAATACGATACGAAACAAATCTATACGGGTGATTTAGTCGACTAAAATGTATTGTGGCAGGCCTTGATGCTGTCGTAATGGCTGATTTTACACTTGCTGAAAATAGCCGATCTACAAGCTCGTATAGCTTGTAGATCTGCTATTTTCAGTATTCAAGCAAGTGAAACAAGTGACTTGTGTGTTTTACTTATACTGGATCTCTTGTCCCTTCCTAACATTTAATTTGTTGACAAAATCAACAGTATATTTCATATAGTGTTATAGTCATCATGGCTTAGTTTCTATTTAGTTTTCATGTAGTCGACAAACATTTTTCGTCTTAGTTTTAGTCGACGAAATCAACACTGGTTTAGAGACTCCCTTCCCGTTAGATGAGAGTTAAATACCACAACTCCGCTCACCTCATGGGTTCCATGTCTCTTCTACATAGACTTCTGTTGGCGAGGAGTGACAAAGGGTTAGGGTTCCATGGGTTTCAGTCTCTTCTACATAGACTTCTGTTGGCGAGGAGTGACAAAGGCCTGAACTGGAAGTTTGCGGAATGCATTGGCGTCTAATATGGGCTCTTGTATAAACGAGTTTATAGGCTATACAATTCAATCAGAGGTGCCCAAAAGGTATAGATCGTGATCTACCAGTAGAGCACAAAGGCTGTGCAGGTAGATCACATGCAGGACATGCCCCCCCAAAAAAGAGGGCTGTTTTCTGCCCCCTCATTGGTTGAACCATGTGACCGGGCCGTTTTCTGCCCCCCTCATTGGTTGAACCATGTGAACGGGCCTCATTGGCAGAACTCTCCTTTCAATGGCTCTGCCTGCTAGGGGCCCTTCTTTTACCCAGCATGCACCCTGTGTAGCACCCCCTTAATTCCACACAATACCCATGCAACCCTGCACTGCCGGCAGCAACAAACTAAATGCATAGGCCCAACAATTGCTGCGTGTGCGTGTGCGTGTGCGTGTGTGCGTGTGTGTGTGGAGTGTGTTGGAGCTACAGGGTAAAGATGTTCTACCTGGAGGTGTGTGTGTTCTAAGTTCTCCAGGTAAAGATGTTATACCTGGAGGTGTGTGTGTTCTAAGTTCTCCAGGGCATACTAAATTAAACCTGAGTGGATATAGAGGCAATTAATATGCAGATCAGATGCAACATGGAAGACACGGGAGGGTATAGGTAATGTGATGTGTGAGTGTGAGTGTGAGTGTGAGTGTGAGTGTGAGTGTGTGCGTGTGCGTGTGCGTGTGCGCGCGTGTGTGTGTGTGTGTGTGTGCGCGTGCGTGCATGTGTGCGCGCGTGTGTGCGTGTATTTACCGGACAAACCACACACTGGCTATACGAATCTATAAGAGATGATCAGAGATAATAAGTGGAAGGAAGAGTGTCGTTAACCTCTCTGTGTCTCACCTGCTGCCATCACCCTGTTAATGCACATCTGTTAGAGTGTGTACTCACACTTGCATGCATGCCCCCTACACAGCGCATGTTAAGACAACGGAAAAAAAGAGATCTGTACCGCTAGCATATTTATAATCACCTCACCCCAATACATACAGTATATTTACTATATACACCAGTACAGAAGTGGTCCTTGAGGGGGTTCCAGGTGGTCCCCATGCTAAATGATGGAGTTTGTAAACCAACTGGACCCTTATTCGATCTGTAACTCTTGAGAGCGTAAAATATAACCAAATGGACCCTTACGGGTC